>NC_068915.1:1515151-1818181 GCF_023091745.1 Budorcas taxicolor | reverse complement strand
CTGTTGATGACTTACTGTTAAAACAAAAAGAGTTAAAAGAGAAAAGTACAGGGGATGAGAGGTGTTAGATCTTAACACAGAAGATTTAAATCATCAGCTTGTGGCAACAGTGTAAGTTAGACCTGTCTAGTTATTGACTGTGTATATGTTCCTTTCCTACAATTTAAAACGATTGACCAAAACACACACACACACACACATACACACACACACAGATTCTATCAATATAGGTAAAAGGTCTTAAAAAAAGGTAAAAATAACAGAACAGATTCCTAACATAGTTAACTTTGAAATACTGAAGATTTTTAAAAGTTATTACTGTAAAAAATTTATGAATAAAAGACATTCAATAAAGATTAAATGGTGTAAAATGTATGAAATACTATAAAATATTGGAAAATGGGCTGTTGATTATTTAAAAGTATTCTGTAGTACTTATTAAGAAGAATAAATCAAAAGCTTTATCAGATGGATATTGTATCATTTTATGGGATGCTCTCTCCATCCATGATTCGATCTCCAAAATCTGATAAATTAGAGCACTATAATAATAATTCAAATGCTTTCTTTATTTTTAATAATATTAATAATCATCTAGATATTTTAACTTTCAAAGACAGTAAGATTCTTAAATAGCATTGATTATTACACCAGGAATTCTGGTGTAATAATGCATGTCGACTTCGTGGCATGTGGCCTGTTGTTGAGAAGACATTTAAATAAGTATTAACCACTCATACTTTATAAAGTTTATTTAATAAATGTTTTAACTACAAAAATATACTAAAAAGAATAATGAAGACTAAATATATTAAAAAATATTTTGTAGGTTCCTTCAAACTCTACTTAAGAAAGGAATATTCAAACACACAGTAAAAGCTAGTATTTTATATGCAAAGAGGATTATATCCATTTGTTGATTAAATATAAGTATGCATGCTTAATTGAATAGCACTTAGTTTTCTTTGAAAACTAAGAATTGTAAGAAAATAGTATGTGTCTTGTACCCAATTGGTGGCTGACACAATGTAACTCTATGATCAGAGAGTTGCAGCAACTTGGTTTGCTTCTTATGAATTTGGATTATTATACTGCAGAAAATAGCAATGATGACAACAGTAATTACTATTTGTTAAGCCATCTATTTCCTGGTGATTGATGTATCAGGCTCTCTTACATATGTGCGTTGCCTAACTTGGCTCTCACCCATAAGTTTTCTGGGCAGAATAATTGTCTCCAATTATCAGAGAAGAGGGGCTTCTCTCATAGCTCAGTCAGTAAAGAATCTGCCTGCAATGCAGGAGACCCAGGTTCTATTCCTGGCTCAGAAAGAGCCCCTGGAGCAGGAAATGGCCACCCACTCCAGTATTCTTGCCTGGAAAATTCCATGGACAGAGGAGCCTGGCAGGCTACAGTCCATGGGTTTCCAAGAATCAGACATGACTTAGCAACTAAACCGCCACCAACAGAGAAGGGAACTAACTGAAAGGTGTATGATTTTCCAGATTCCCACATATATTCAATGACAAATTAAAGATTAACTATAACACTGCCTGACATGAAACACCTTTAAAACAGCTTGTTAGTAGAGAGACTGATGGAGAAGGCAATGACACCCCACTCCAGTACTCTTGCCTGGAAAATCCCATGGATGGAGGAGCCTGGAAGGGTGCAGTCCATGGGGTCGCTGAGAGTCAGACATGATTGAGCGACTTCACTTTCACTTTTCACTTTCATGCATTGGAGAAGGAAATGGCAACCCACTCCAGTGTTCTTGCCTGGAGAATCCCAGGGACTGGGGAGCCTGGTGGGCTGCTGTCTATGGGGTCACACAGAGTTGAACATGACTGAAGCGACTTAGCAGCAGACTGACTGATGGACTGCAGAGCAACTATGGTATTGGTGGTGCAGATTCATCATGGTGCCCTGATTATGCCTTCCTCACAGTGCACATCACAAAGCCTGTTAATGGGTATTCTTAGAACTTTAATAACAATGACACCCAGCTCAATGCATTATATCATAACTTCTTTGCTTTCATTGTAGTGGGCAAAACAAATATACACAGCACAAGCTCCTATTCTGCTACATCATTTCCTCAAGAATGTGGACCCAAAAGCATTCTAAATAGATCAAAAATCTAGGAAATCAATTTTTAAAACGTAGAATAAATGATTGAAACAGAGGATCTAACCTATTTCTATGTGAAAGTCACTGAGTTGTCTCTGACTCTTTGCAAACTCATGACCTATACGGTCCATGGAATTCTCCAGGCCAGAATACTGGAGTGGGTAGCCATTCCCTTCTCCAGGTAATCTTCCCAACCCAGAAATCGAACCAGGGTCCCCTGCATTGCTGGCAGATACCTACTTTTATGCCAGATTATAAATCATTGAACTGAACATATAAGTGGTTGGCAAAACATTATTTCCTGAAAATTTTACAGATAGTAGTCACTCTGGATGCCAAATAATCAAAACTAGTACCTGAATTTTAGAAAATGAATTTCATTTACTCTCACAAGAGCTCTGCAAACACACAATAATACTGAACAACTTTATCTAAACTATATTTACTGACATGATTACTGAATTGGGTAGAATTTAATAATTATCTTCAGTCCCCCTGGAGACAACTGAGGAAGAAAGCACACTTGCATAGAATATTAAGAAGTACTTATTCCCAGACACGCAGTAGAGAAATATTTATAATTGGTTTGAAAATCAAATGCAATCCAAACTATAATTCTATTATGAATTATACATAATTTTAATTTTGATATAATTTCATTCATAGAAGAATAGCTATCTAAGAAAATGTTTGCTACCTGACATGAAACACCTTTAAAACAGCTTGTTAATAGAGAGCATTGATTGATGTTTATTTTATTAAATAAAACTGCATCAATATAATTAAGCAATACAAATATAGATTACTGTTTAAAACTTTAATATTAACTGGTGGCTTTTCATCGTTACAAACAAGTCTGCAATTGCCCAAGGGTAATTTTTTCTAAAAATAACTACAATCAGCATATGAATATGATATGACAAAAGTAATGACTATTTAGTTCATATTAAAATTACCACATAAAGTTTCCATTTAAAACAGAGTTCAATGCATATCATATTGTTCAATAATCTACTTTTTGTTTTAAAGAAGAAACTATGATATACTTTATTACTTAAATCACTTACAAATAAAGACAACCATTTGCTTTTACATGGAATCCATATGAGTTGAATGCTAGAAAAGCATTTAATAATTTCACTTGAGGGCACTACATAAAGAGTTACAAAGCATGTGGTTAGATTATACAATATGTGTGAAGCATAAGACAGATCATGATGCATTCAGGCACTCAAAAAGTTAAGTTACAAACACCTAGGAACAGAATAGAAAGCACAGAGTTCAGGCATATAAGAGGCAAGATAGATAGGAGGAAGAAGCAACATGAGGTTAAAAAAATGGTGGGAAGATTTCTTCCTCATTTGCTTTGGGATCCCTTTACCCACTGTATATAACTATATACAATTATAAAGAAATATAAAACTGGGGAAATATATTACACAAATGTTTCCAGGCAATGGTCAACCAAATAGCACAGATCAGTGATTTTTTAAAAAAGTAAAACAATGAGAAGTTTCCTATGATTTTCTGGTTTTCTGCCTTGAGGCACATTCTGGATTCTGGTACAAAGAACAAAACCAGAACCTGGTTGCCTATCTTAATTGAGGAGATACAGATTGAGATGCAGGGAAATGAAGATGGCTAAAATTTGTGAAGAACTGGAAAGGAATTCAGGGAAAGAGCTCCAGAAAACTGTATAAGGTTCCCCTTGAGTGACACACTAGCACGCATGTTCATTACACTCTGCAAAGAAAGAATGAAAAAGGAGTACCTGAGTAATAGAAGCCAAGCAAATCCCAGAGGAGACATGGAGTTCAAGATCCAGCAAGTGAGAGAGGAGAGAATTTGTAGAATAATGAGATACTCAGCAGAGATCAGCAGACAAGCATATATGAGAGTAAATTCAACTATAGACATTCACAAACAAAGAGTAAAAGCCAGCCTTTATAAAACAAATTAAACCTCGTGTAAATGATCTGCAGATTAAAACAACAGTAGTTCACTTCTAAAGGAAGACAGAAACATTTAGTTTCTCAACAATGGAATATCTGGCACTGAATAAAACATAATTAGACATAAAAAGATGCAGCAAAATATAATTAATAGTCAAGATTAATGTCATTGATATAGGAAATCTAAAAAATATAGAAGTGCTGGAGTTAGCAAACAGTCATTATAATAGCTATTATACATTGGCTCAGAGGGAAACAAATGTAGGAAGAAAGAGATGAAAAATATTTTTTAAAAGCCAAGTGGAACTTATAACTTTAAGTAATATAATATGTGAAATGAAATTTTACTAAATAGATTGAAAACAAAATTAGTCATTGCATTAAATATAAGTAAACTTGACATTGCAAAAAAAATCTGAACTTTTCATAGAAAGAAAAAAAGACTATGAATAATAGAAAAGGAGTAAAATATGGGAGAAAAATCAAGCAGTTTAACATTCATGAAAATGAGGGGTATGAAGGAAGAGAGAGAAGATGGGGCAGAAATTAATATTGAAAAACATAATCATTTTTTTCTAAAATTTATGTTAATTAGATTCATAGATACAAGAAACTTATCAAATACCAAACTGAAGAAATCTAAAGAAAATCAGATTCAAGTACACCAAATTCAAATTTATGAAAACTTTTAACTAAAAGAAAATTTTAAATAACATTGGAGAGAAAAATACCTGTTTAATATAAGGCAAGAAATATAAGAATCACATAAAAATCACAGCAACTTCTCTTTAGCTCATCTGGAAGGACAAGAAACAAAACAAAACTTGTCAACTCAAATTAAATACCAATGAAAATATCCTTCAAAAATAAAGGGAAAATGGTTTTCACACAAATAATAACTGAGGAAATTTATGCTAGCAGTCCTATATTGCAAAAAATGTTAAGGAATTTTCTCAAGCAGAAGAAAAATGACACCAGATGCAAAATTGTATCAACACAAAGGCATGGTGAGAGCCAGAAATAGTATACATGTAAGTAATTATAAAAGATACTGTCTCATTGAATTTTTAAAACTGATTATTTAAAATTCATTATTTAAAACTGCATTGTAGAGTTTCTTATCAATAAAAACAACAATCAGACAAAGGCTGTGAAGAGAAATGAGGAAGTGTATCGAGGTAAGGGTCTTACTTTTGTAAAACAGTATAATATAGGGAATATATATAAAATAGTATGAAGGTAGATGACAATAGTTAAGGAAGAATACCTAAACCATGAAAATCATTATAAAAGTAAAATAAGGTAACATGGATCATAAGCCAAAGATAGAGACAATATTGAATTCTAAAGTATGTGTGCATTCTAAATCGCTTCAGTCATGTCTAAGAATACCGGAGTGGGTGGCCATGACTTCCTGCATGGGTCTTCCAGACCCAGAAATCAAACTCAAGTCTCTTACTTTCCCTGCATTGGCAGGTGTTTTCTTTACCACTAGCACCAGGTGGGAAGCCCAAAACACTCAATCCTAAATAAGGCAATAAGGTAACAGGGAAGTTTGGCCTTGCAATACAAAATGAAGCAGGGCAAAGGCTTATAGCATTTTGCCAAGAGAACACACTGGTTATAGCAAACACCCTCTTCCAACAACACAAGAGATGACTCTACACATGGACATCATCAGATGATTAAAACTGAAATCAGATTGATTACATTCTTTGCAATCAAAGATAAAGAAGTCCTATATAGTCAGCAAAAAAAAAAAAAAAAAAAAAAACACCTTTAGCTGACTATGGCTCAGATCAGAAGCTCCTTATTGCAAAAATCAGGCTTAAATTTAAGAAAGTAAGGAAAACCACTAGGCCAGTCACATCTGACTTAAATCAAATCTCTTTTGATTATAAAGTGGTTGTGACAAATGAATTCAAGGGATTAGATCTGGTAGAGAGAATTATTGAAGAACTATGGATGGAGTTTTGTAATAGTATATAGGAGGCAGTGAACAAAATCATCCCAAGGAAAAATAAATGAAAGAAAATAAAGTTGTTGTCTGAGGAGGCCTTACAAATAGCTGAAAAAGGAGAAATTAAAGACAAGGGAAAAAGGGAAAGATATACCCAACTGAATGCAGAATTCCAGAGAAAAACAAGGAGAGATAAGAAAGCCTTCTTAAGTGAACAATGCAAAAGCATAGAAGAAAACAATGGAATGGAAAGACTCTTCAAGAAAATCAGAGATACCAAGGGAAAATTTCATGCAAACATGGACACAATAAACAACAGAAATGGCAAGGATCTAACAGAACCAGAAGAGATTAAGAAGAGGTGGCAAGAATACACAGAAAAGCTATACAAAAAAAGGTGATAGTGACCTAGATAACCACAATGGTGCGGTCACTCACCTAAAGTCAGACATCCTGGAGAGTGAAGTCAAGTGGGCCTTAGGAAGAATTACTATAAACAAAGCTAGTGGAAGTGATTGAATTCCAACTGAGCTATTTAAAACCCTAAAAAGATGATGCTGTTAAAGAGTTGCACTCACTATGCCAACAAATTTGGAAAACTCAGCTGTGGGAATAGGATAGAAAAATGTCAGTTTTCATTCCAATCCCAAAGAAAGGTAATGCCAAAAAAAAAAAAAAAAAGTTCATAGTACTGTACAACTGTATTCATTTCACATGCTAACAAGGTAATGCTCAAAATTCTTCAAGCTAGGTTTCAACAGTGTGTGAACTGAGAACTTCCAGATGGACAAGCTGGATTTAGAAAAGGCAGAGAAACCAAAGACTAAATTGGCAACATATGCTGGATCATAGAAAAAGCAAGGGAAAAATAACCTCTATATCTGCTTCATTAACTATACTAAAGCCTTTGTGCATCACAACAAACTGTGGAAAATTCTTAGATGGGGATACCAGACAACCTTACCTGTCTCCTTAGAAACCTATATGTGGTTCAAGAAGCAATAGTTAGAATCAGACATGAAACAATGGACTGGTTCAAAATTGGAAAAGGAGTATGTCAAGGCTGTATATTGTTGCCCTGCTTATTAAACTTCTATGCAGAGTACATCATGTGAAATGTCAGGCTGGATAAATGACTAGATGGAATAAAGTTTGGCAGGAGAAATATCAACAACCTCAGATATGCAGATGATACCACTCAAATGGTGGAATGTGAAGAGGAACTAAAGAGCCTCTTCATGACGGTGAAAGAGGAGAGTGAAAAAGTTGGCTTAACACTCAACACTCAAAAAACTAAGATCATGGTATTTGGTCCCATCATTTCATGACAAATAGATGAGGAAATAGTGACATATTATTTTCTTGGGCTACAAAATCACTGTGGACAGTGATTGTCGCCACAAAATTATAAGACTTTTGCTCCTCAAAAGAAAAGCTATGACAAACCTAGACAGCATATTAAAAAGCAGAGAGATCACTTTGCCTAGTATTAAAACAAAGGTTTTTCCAGTAGTCATGTATGGATGTGAGAGTTGAACCATAAAGAAAGCTGAGTGTTGAAGAATTGATGCTTTTGAATTGTGATGCTGGAGAAGACTCTTGAGAGTCCCTTCGATAGCAAGGAAATCAAGCCAGTCATTCCTAAAGGAAATCAATCCTAAAATGTTCATTGGAAGGACTAATGCTGAAGCTGAAGCTCCAATACTTTGACCATCTGATGCGAAGAGCCAACTCATCAGAAAAGACTCCAATGCTGGGAAAGACTGAGGGCAGGAGGAGAAAGGGGTGGCAGAGGATGAGATGGTTGGATGTTATCACTGACTCAATGGATATGAGTTTGAGCAAACTCCAGAGATAGTGAAGGACAGGGAAGCCTGGTGTGCTCTAGTCCTTGGGGTTGCAAAGAGTCAGACACGATACTGTGACTGAAGAACAACAAAATGAGGCAAAAGAGAATAGGGAGCGGGGGAGAGCAAAAGCAGATGAGACAATAAAACATACAGCAGGATGAGAAACTATAATCTGAAAGTATTGCTACATATTTTAAATATATTTGAACATTCCAATTAAAAGGTAGAGATTGTCAGACTATATAAATAGAGACCAAGCCTTATGTTCTCAACAAACAAAACAAACTACAATGTAAAGAAACACATACACATGAGAATTCAAGGAGAGCACTGTGATTAGTAATAAAGACATTTTATCACGTTAAAATGATTAATTCCTTACGAAGATACCAAAAAATCACTTTTAACAGATTTTAAATAAGGTAAAAATTGCTAGAACTTCTGGAGAAGTAGAAAAATTGACAAGTATAGTCTGTGATTTCAGTGCTCCTCTTTCTGTAACTGATAGTAGAAGAGGAAAAAATATATTCTAGAGCAACACTCTTAGCCAGCTCTACTTAAGAAGTGCAGAAAAGAAACTCTTTTCAAGTGTGCATAGAGCATTCATAAAAATAATGACAGATCCTGGGCAACAAAAATACCTGATACACTTGAAAGAGGAGAATAATCAAATATATGTTTTCTGATCACCATGAAATAAAATTAGAAATCAATAGTAAGAATCTAGAAAATCTCCAAATAATTAGAAATCAACTGGCATATCTAAATAGAGTCCATGAGCCAGAGAAGAAATCTCAAGGGCAAAATTTTATTTTTATTTTTAAATTAATTTCTATTGGAATGTAGTTGCTTTACAATGTTGCATTAATTTCCACTGTACAACAAAATGAATCAGTTATACATACACATACACATATATCCCCTCTGTTTTGGACTTATTTCCCATTCGGGTCACCACAATTCATTAAGTAGAGTTCCCTGTCAAGCACAATGTTTTAAAATGAGCAAATGAGGCTTATCCCAGGGAAGCCTGTTAGTTTAACAATAAATAATAACAATGCATAGCTCCATAGTAAAAACTAAACAAATAATGATGATTGACTCAATTAATACAGAAAAAAGGATTTAACAAAAGTCAATACCTGTTGATAAAATTTTAGAATACTAGGAAGAAAAGGGAAGCTACTCCCTCACGTTGATAAAGAATATTTCTGAAAAGGCAAACACATTACATAATGATAAACAGTCAAACAAGAAAACCCGGAGCTTTTCTCTCTATGATCAGAAACAAGACCAGATGATTATTCACATAATTCATAGTCAATATTGTCTTTGTATTCATAAAACAGGATCAAGCAGACAAGCCTTAGGAATCTCACAAAAAGCAGTTAGAACTAAGCGAATTAAGACAAATTACAGAATTGACAGTCCACATACCAAAAATCAATTGTATTTGTATAGACTGACCACAAACAATGATAAAATGTAATTTTCAAATATCATTTACAATAGCATCTGAAAACAAGATTATTTAGAAATAAGTTAAAAGTGTGTGGAAGAACTATACTATGAAAACTATATAACATTGCTGAGATAAAGATTTAAATAAATGGATATGTTCTATATTTAGAATATCAATATTCTACCAAATATACCGATACATCCATGGTGAACTGATTTTTTTACAACATGTCAGGTAAATTCAGCAAAGAATTATATATCTTTTTAACAAATGATGTCATAATATCTATATGCACATTTGGAAATAAAGTCATATTGATCCTTAACTCACACTTTAGACCATATTTCACCCAAATTAAACAAAGACCAAAATGTAAGGGCTAAATAAAATTTATGCTTCTCTAAAAGGAAGCATAGGAGAAAAATTTGAAATATTGTGCTAGGCAAATATTTTTTGCTTGGAGAAAGCCTTGAATATAAAAGAAAAAGAGGTGATAAATTTCTTTCAAATAAACCACCATGTTTGAAAGATGCTTATTAAATAAGTAAAAAGGTAAGCTATGGAGTGGGAGAAAATATTATATCATATAAGTGTTTGCATATATTTTGTTATATATATATAATGTAATAAGATATTTTATATAAATAATGCATAATAATATATTATACATATTTTTCTCCCATTGCACAACTTACTTTTTCATTCATATTGAGAGGGTAACAGGCAGGAAGACCAGGGGTCTCCAAATTGAGGAAATAGCCTGTAAGTGTCAGACTAGCGATATTTTTTCCTTTATACAAATTTAAAAAGAGGTTTCTCTTAAAATTCTATGTTGCCATAATGACACTTGGTTTCACTTGAAGTTAACCATTGCTTTTTTCTTATGGAAATGTTTATCTTAAGCTATGCTAACGTACTATGCATTAACCCCAAACTCTGTCTTCAAGTCGGTTCTGCCTTTTGGCTCAGAACCTACTTGATAAACCAGTATGTTATACTCCGATATTGTTCCTCTAATCTATGTAAATGAAACTATTTGTATGGTGATCTGCCCTTCTTCAAGATTCAAGTTAATCATTTTATGGCCCAAGATAAACCATTTGGTGCCAAGATTATCCCAAAATACATCTTATGGGTGAGGGGCCTGGTGCCATTCTGAGTTTTGAGACATTCCTTTCTTTCATTAACGGACTGCTGGTGACTATATAACATCCAGCTGAAGACTAACATGGCGGTATTCTTTCTGCCCCCTTCTGATGCCTACGTCAGAAGCTTTCTCTATCTCCTTTATATTTTAATAAAACTATATTACACAAAAGCTCTGAGTGGTCAAGCCTCGTCTCTGGCCCCGGATTGAATTCTTCTCCAGACGCCAAGAATCACAGCATCGTAATTCAACAATAACCTTTCAATAGTATGTATTATACTAATTAAATATTCCTTTCATATTTTAATATAAATAATTATAAACATATATATTTATATTAGCGTATCTGTATTAATACCTGAACCTTGGTCTATTTACACATATTATACTTTACAAAAATGAAAAAAATCTTATATTTCAATAATAGGAAGACAAACAACTAGATGCAAATGTCAAGTTAGTTGAAAGGATGTTATACCAATTAAGATATGCAATTGATAAGTATATAAAACACTGTTCAATATAATTAATAACCTGAAAACCAAATTAAATTATAATTAGATACTGTAATATACTCACTAAAAGGACTCAAAGAAAATAACAATTATTATACATATGTTTATTATTATTTATTTGCAATTGTATACTTGATGTAATTTCTTGGTAAACTGAAGCTCTGCATTTTAGTTACTTTTGTTTACCATGATAATGCATACAAAATGAAAATATTTTATAAATAATAAGAGATTTATCAAAGAATACCATTGTGGTTTTCAAGTCATAACACTTTTAATATAACAGGGTGCTCTTGGATGTCATATAGATTATACTACAAAATCCTTTTACTATGTTTGTTACCCTAAGTTTTACTTCAAAACCTGTAGTCGTGAGATAAGTTAACATATTGGGCTTTCTGAAATTGCCTAAGTTCTTTAACTGGCACTTTAAAATTGTTCATTGTTTCTTGCTGACCTTTGTTCTCTCTTCTATGCCCTGCCCTTCTCTGCTTTTCATCCTAAAATGCAGCATAGATTGCATCAGTGGGACTGCTTTGTCCTCTGACCTTGGCTGGGCACCAGGAGGTAGTGGAGAGTAGGAGGAGAGCAGTGTCCAAGGTACATTTTCTTCTCCCTCTTTCTTCTCTGTGTCAAGGCATTTCTAACCTTAGTTGCTCTCATCTGCAGTGAGAACACATGCTGAGCGCTGTGCAGGCCAGGTCTTTTCAGATGCACTATGCTTTCTCGACTGTCCCCTTCAGGATTCCCACCACAAGTACCCACTGCCTGCCTCACCATCGCTTGTTGGTTCACTAAGCTCCGTCTTCTTTAAATTATTTTTATTAAAATCATTTTGAACATGTCCTGTTTTCTGTCACAACCCTAACTGTCAATAGTCAGTATTATGAGCAGGATCCTGCGTTGGGTTTGCTCTCCTATATATGAGGAGACATATGATATATATGACAAAGTGACATCAATTTTTCACTGGAATGCCATATAATGAACAACTGATTGAGGGCAAATCACTGAGTTATCAATTGCCTTTGGCACTTAATGGCTCTGGTAAAAAAAAAAGTTATTGCAAAGATTATGGGATGGGATGATTCCTTCTGACTATTCTGAAGAATATAACTATACGTTAAAAAAAAAAAGAAAGAAAGAAACTGAACTCCTAATTTATGTCACAGGTGGCTACCCAAAAAATCTTAATCAGTTCAATTTAGTCGCTCAGTCGTGGCCAACTCTTTGCGACCCCATGAATCGCAGCACTCCAGGCCTCCCTGTCCATCACCATTTCCCGGAGTTCACTCAGACTCACGTCCATTGAGTCAGTGATGCCATCCAGCCATCTCATCCTCTCTTGTCCCCTTTTCCTCCTGCCCCCAATCCCTCCCAGCATCAGTCTTATCCAGTGAGTCAACTGTTTGCATGAGGTGGCCAAAGTACTGGAGTTTCAGCTTTAGTATTATTCCTTCCAAAGTAATCCCTGGGTTGATCTCCTTCAGAATGGACTGGTTGGATCTCCTTGCAGTCCAAGGGACTCTCAAGAGTCTTCTCCAACATCAGCAGCCTTAAATAGTCTCTTACTTGTAGTAGCATAGGGCAGTCAGGGTCTGACTGTAGGATTGCAGTTACAATGTTGCTGTGCCATGAAATGCTGACTTGCCAAATCATTTAGACCCAAGGAAAGAAAATTTGTCCGGAGGAATGGAGCCATGACATTAGGCAAAAGGAGACAAAGCTGAAATTTGGAATCTAAAAGTCCTCCTGCAATGTTGTTGCCAATGGAAGTAGCTCTGTTACTTCAGCTCAGAGAATGAATCTTCCTTGCAAGGAAATGTTTCAGTGACTCCATTTGGGTGGTTGCCTCAAAATAATATGCAGATAATTTTCAATATCTATCTTCATCACCTCTCATTGCCTTTGGTCTCATAATGAGATTTATATCTGAATATTAACCAGAGGGGAAGAAATGCACAGTCCTTTCCGAAAGGAGAAACTGTTGCAAGATCTTTGATAATTTCACTTGTCAAGAGCTAAGGGAGAGTGTTGGGAAATATTCTAACAATATTATATGAAAGAACAGAAATTGTGACATTGAATTGAGCCAAAGTTATAAATAGGAGAGTATTCACCAAGGACTCTGAATAAAATATGAAATAAAGCACCTGTATATGCTGGGTACACATTTGAATCAAATTACCACTGGGGTTTCACAGACCCATTAGCCACACCTTAGACCTGAGTTAGTTTACAGACATGCAGTATACGAACTTGGAGGGAGGTCTGGTTATTTTGGAAAAAAAATATAATAGGGCAATAAGTATACATTGTAAATCTTCCCCAAGCTTTCTCCAGAGGGAATTTTGACCATTTATCATGGTGAAAAATTACGGGAAAAAGCTATATACCTCAGGCTTCCATACAATCTAAAATCCAGGTAGGATTGACTGATGGGTGATTGGGCTCACCCTGTAAAGATATGGTGACTATGGGATTTCGTATTTCTTCTGAGTTGGGAATGCATTTTTCTGAAATTAATCAAAGGACAAAAACAGAAGCTGATTGGTAAAGAGAGTGGAATCTTAGGGACTTTTCCTTTAATCTACTTGCTATTACTGTTCTCTGTTTGTGGCCTGATGTTTACATGGTGGCTTCTGTAAACTATGCCATTAGGATCCTCCACCTTCTGGATTCTGCTTGGGAAGCTAAAGTAGTATAATTGTTGCCTTACAACAATTCCCAATCATCCCTGCCCATTCTTTGAGCTATTTTGTCATGCATTTTACTTTACACATGCCACAGAAACACAGTATACTGCCACTATTTTTTCTCCAGTTAAATCCTGTTGACTGCACAATGAGCTTCCTACTAGGAAACTGACTATTGCTGTGTTCAAGTCCTCCTTTTCTCTAAGACTACACTGTCAGATACGTTACCTATTTGCCACATGTGGCTAGGTAAACAGAACTGAAATTTACTTTCTCAGTTAGACTAGCCACATTTCAAGTCTTCAAGTGACACATGTTGCTAATGATCACCTGGTTGTACACTGAGGAATAGAAAAATTCCATTTATCTCAGGAAGTGCTGCTGAGCTATACCTCTGTACAAAGTTTGTGGTCACAGATCATTGGGCATATTAAGCTTTATTGAATCTCATCTTTGAGTTGATTTGTAGTAGCTTCATTAAGTGATAAATTTGAGGTTGCTTGAATATGATACTAAGAGTAATTTTTTAGTTTATTCCAGGATTTGTAGATAGGAGATATTCACATTACAGTGATAAGAAAAATGCCATAGTTTAAAATGCTGTTTTAGGGACCTCTCTAGCAGTCCAGTGGTTAAGACTCCACACTTCCACTGCAGGGAGCCCAGGGACCCAGGTTTGATCCCTAGTCTGGGAATTAAGCTGTAAACTGCAGAAAAACAGAAAAAGAAAAGTATATAAATTAAAACACTTTTTAAATCCAAAGAGACTTCTTACAATACTTTATTTATAATGAATATGAGTTCTTTTTAACAAATTATATTTTTAAACATTGTGTTCTTTTGAGCAAATTTTTGAAAAAGTGCCTTTTTTTTTTTCTTTTCTGGGTTCTGCCTTTCATGAGGGTTTTATAAGTGATGAATTAACAATAATGAATAAAAAAAATAATTGGAAAAGGGAAAGCCATTGGAGGACAACTACATTGTGAAAAGAAATGAATTATTATACCAGACAATACCTGTTACTATTTATTTATTTATTTATAAATAATATTTCTTAATACTTTAAATCATCTTTTATAAAAGGTCCATTTTAAATTTAGATTTGAGAAGAATATATTTTAATATAATATCAGATGGAAATGTTCCATAGGAAACTGGGAGTAAATCCCCTCCACTAAAAGACTGAGTTTTGAGGATGTAGTTTTATGTTTAAAAGTTTAGAGCAGGAGATAATGCACATTTTCTATTTTTTTATAACCTCCAAGTGCAGTAAAGGCATATTTAATATTCTTTCTAAGAAGGCTTTATTCTTACCATAAACTCTCTGTTAGTGAGCTCTATGAAAACCTAGTAAAATCATCTACCATCTATTTCTGCATCCCCTTTAAGATCAAACTACCTGTTTATAGACACTAATGACTTAACTTTACAAAAAAGATTCAGCCTAATCATAAATGACATGCCTGAGTGCCATCATCTTCTAATTACAATCCAACAACTTTGGGCAATACTTACTGAGTGTCCAGAATGCACCATGGAGCATGCAAGAAAACTTGAGGAAATAGCACTACTGAGGAGTTCACACTTATAAAACAGGCTCCATTAAGTTAATACAGTATCATACATAAATCTCTGTGTATAATAACTGCACATAATTTTCAGCATGAATGAATCAGTACATTATAAGAGGGAATTTTTGCTGAGAAAGTGAAATCAGAGTCACATCCACAGCTGATGTGATTCTGATCTCACATTCTCAGCAAAAATTCCCTCTTATAATGTACTGATTCATGGAATCAGCGAAATAAAATGGACTGGAATGGGTGAATTTAACTCAAATAACCATTACATCTACAACTGTGGGCAGGAATTCCTCAGAAGAAATGGAGTAGCCATCATGGTCAACAAAAGAGTCCAAATTTCAGTACTTGGATGCAATCTCAAAAATGACAGAATGATCTCTGTTCGTTTCCAAGGCAAGCCATTCAATATCACAGTAATCCAAGTCTATGCCCCAACCAGTAATGCTGAAGAAGCTGAAGTTAAATGGTTCTATGAAGACCTAAAAGACGTTTTAGAACTAACACCCAAAAAAGATGTCCTTTTCATTATAGGGGAATGGAATGCAAAAGTAGAAAGTTAAGAAACACCTGGAGTAACAGGAAAATTTGGCCTTGGAATGCAGAATGAAGCAGGGCAAAGACTAATAGAGTTTTGCCAAGAAAATTCACTGGTCATAGCAAACATCCTCTTCCAACAACACAAGAGAAGACTCTACATATGGACATTACCTGATGGCCAACACCAAAATCAGATTGATTATATTCTTTGCACCAAAGATGGAGAAGCTCTATACAGTCAACAAAAACAAGACCAGGAGCTGACTATGGCTGAGATCATGAACTCCTTCTTACCAAATTCAGACTCAAATTGAATAAAGTAGGGAAAACCGCTAGACCATTCAGGTATGACCTAAATCAAATCCCTTATGATTATACAGTGGAAGTGAGAAATAGATTTAAGGACCTGGATCTGATAGATCCAGTGCCTGATGAACAGTGGAATGAGGTTCGTGACATTGTACAGGAGACAGTGATCAAGACCATCCCCATGGAAAAGAAATGCAAAAAAGCAAAATGACTGTCTGGGAGGCGTTACAAATAGCTGTGAAAAGAAGAGAAGTGAAAAACAAAGGAGAAAAGGGAAGATAAAGCATCGGAATGCAGAGTTCCAAAGAATAGCAAGAAGAGACAAGAAAGCCTTCCTCAGGGATCAATGCAAAGAAATAGAGGAAAACAACAGAATGGGAAAGACTAGAGATCTCTTCAGGAAAATTAGAGATACCAAGGGAACATTTCATGCAAAGATGGGCTGGATAAAGGACAGAAATGGTATGGACCTAACAGAGGCAGAAGATATTAAGAAGAGGTGGCAAGAATACACAGGAGAACTGTACAAAAAATATCTTCACGACCCAGATAATCACGATGGTGAGATCACTCATCTAGAGCCAGACATCCTGGAATGTGAAGTCAAGTGGGCCTTAGAAAGCATCACTATGAACAAAGCTAGTGGAGGTGATGGAATTCCAGTAGAGCTATTTCAAATCCTGAAAGATGATGCTGCGAAAGTGCTGCACTCAATATGCCAGCAAATTTGGAAAACTCAGCAGTGGCCACAGGACTGGAAAAGGTCAGTTTTTATTCCAGTGCCAAGGAAAGGCAATGCCAAAGAGTGCTCAAACTACCGCACAATTGCACTCATCTCACATGCTAGTAAAATGATGCTCAAAATTCTCCAAGCCAGGCTTCAGCAATACATGAACCATGAACTTCCAGATGTTCAAGCTGGTTTTAGAAAAGGCAGAGGAACCAGAGATCAAATTGCCAACATCCGCTGGATCATGGAAAAAGCAAGAGAGTTCCAGCAAAACATCTATTTCTGCTTTCTTGACTATGCCAAAGCCTTGGACTGTGTGGATCACAATAAACAGTGGACAATTCTGAAAGAGATAGGAATACCAGACCACCTGACCTGCTTCTTGAGAAATCTGTATGCAGATCAGGAAGCAACAGTTGGAACTGGACATGGAACAACAGACTGATTTCAAATAGGAAAAGGAATACGTCAAATGCTGTATATTGTCACCCTGCTTATTTAACTTATATGCAGAGTACATCATGATAAACGCTGGGCTGGAAGAAACACAAGCTGGAATCAAGATTGCCGGGAGAAATATCAATAACCTCAGATATGCAGATGACACCACCCTTATGGCAGAAAGTGAAGAGGAACTCAAAAGCCTCTTGATGAAAGTGAAAGAGGAGAGTGAAGAAATTGGCCTAAAGTTCAACATTCAGAAAACAAAGGTCACGTCATCCGGTCCTATCACTTCATGGAAAATAGATGGGGAAACAGTGGAAACAGTGTCAGACTTTATTTTTTGGAGCTCCAAAATCACTGCAGATGGTGACTGCAACCATGACATTAAAAGACGCTTACTCCTTGGAAGAAAAGTTATGACCAACCTAGATAGCATATTCAAAAGTAGAGACATTACTTTGCCGACTAAGGTCTGTCTAGTCAAGGCTATGGTTTTTCCAGTAGTCATGTATGGATGTGAGATTTGGACTGTGAAGAAAGCTGAGCACTGAAGAATTGATGCTTTTGTACTGTGGTGTTGGAGAAGACTCTTGAGAGTCCCTTGGACTGCAAGGAGATCCAACGAATCCATTCTGAAGGAGATCAGCCCTGGGATTTCTTTAGAAGGAATGATGCTAAAGTGGAAACTCCAGTACTTTGGCCACATCATGTGAAGTGTTGACTCATTGGCAAAAACTCTGATGCTGGGAGGGATTGGGGCCAGGAGGAGATGGGGATGACAGAGGATGAGATGGCTGGATGGCATCACAGACTTGATGAACATGAGTCTGAGTGAAATCCGGGAGTTTTGATGGACAGGGAGACCTGGCGTGCTGTGATTCATGGGGTCACAAAGAGTTGGACACAGCTGAGCAGCTCAACTGAACTGAACTGAGATCAGCTTGTGAATTAAAAATATTAAGAAAATGCATGTGGATAGAAAGGAAGGGGATGGTAAAATAAAATAAGCATAAGTATTTGAGAACACTGTTTTATACTTCATTCCACGATATATATATGGGAAAGACATACAACCTGCCAGGAAAATCTGTCTGAGATTCTCATGGGAAGTTGAAGGGGAATAAATGATGGAATCCACGGTGGAGTGTCGGGAGCCACCGCGGGAGATCCCACCCATGACAAAAGGTCATGTGGAAGAGAACTGTTAAGCAAGGCTTCAGAACTTGAGGGGCTCCCTAAGCTTTCTCAAGCATCTACCCCAAAACCAGAATCTGTCTGTTTTACTATTTCATGACTTTCACCAACTCCTCTGACATTAACAGGGTGCTATCTCTGACTACCTTTCGCTGGAGAAAATCAACTTAGGGCTACAGCTAGTAAGTCTCCTGGACATGAGAGGAATATTTCCAATCAAAACCCCTCTGTTAGCATGATAACTTGCTTGGCAGGTATATCCAGACTCTTGCAGCTACGCATGTGATTATTTACAGCCTCGCAACTATGAGAAGCAAGGAAAGCCAAAATATAGAGCCTTTTAAAGAATTAAAAGTTATTAGAGTAGTGCTGGTGTAGGATTTCATTATTGGGCCAATGCTTGTTGCTAAGTTCCCATATCTCTTATCCACTGTGCACCTGGGAATGCATTAGTTAACATAGCTGAAAAGTAAGAAAAACAAGTGTAGCCTTGAAATTAACCACATCAGACTTTTGAGCTAATTGGTTCTTTCTTATAACTCACTGCACCTTTGCTGCATGAGAAATGTAACTTGTTTAATACTTTCTGAGGTTGACATAGATTAGAAATATAAGAAAAAACATTTCAAGGGAAAATAAGTTTTCTGGTTGAACAGCCTTTATTAAAAGAGGGTCATAAAATGTCCACAGGCCTCCAAGGCCAGAAGATAATGTACACAATACTGTTTATGGGAAAGATTTGCAGAAAAAATCCTGGTTTCAATAAAGACAAAACAGACATAATGTTTGGGCTGACTCTGTATGAGTTTGTATCTTTCATTTCCCTCTATGTATAAGACAAGGTATAAAAGTACCTTTAAAAGTAAAGCTATTGGGCCTCGCTCACCAAAGTAGCTTGGTCTCCACTCATCAATCATTTTCTCCCTCTCCCTCCCTCTTTTTTTCAGGCCTATCCCTTGAAGCATAGAGGCTTCTTGCATTCACTTATCTGCCCGGGTTTCTAGACCTGAACAGGAAGACATTCTGTGTCTTCCCTCCCTCGGGAGACCTGGAAGGCACCTGTGGCTTCTGTGAACAGGGCAAACTTCTTGTCTCAAAGTTTTATTGGCTTTCTATGTAAACCAAGGAATATCAGCCTCTTTCTCTCCTCTATTTTCTTATCTACACCATTCTTTCCTTATCTCTCTCTAAATCAATCGCTGATGCCGTTTTTCCTTCAGGTTCCCCTGGATCCTGCGGGGGCTGGACCCCAGCAGTGGAGTATAAAGAATTCTCATAGTTTGTGGCAAAAGCCCTAACTTAGTGCTTAATGCTTAGTGTTTATGAAATGAAAAAATAAATTATTTTATACATATGTAAAGTTAAAAAGCTATAAATAGAAAATGAATCATGATAATCTCACTTAAAATATTAGAGTGAGGTGGATAGAAATGATGGGGTGGGCATAAAAAACAATCCACATTTCATCTGTCCTTATGTGGGTCAAGGACATTTGCAAGAATTAAAATGTAAATAACAGAGACTGATGAATGCAGGCACCAAGAAAACTAAAAGCATGAATGGTTTACAGTGATTGGCTTGACGCAAGAGACTGGAGTGGAATATTACTACTTTAAAAGGTATGCATGTATTATGCCAACTAACTTTCCATATATGTAAATATACGTCCTGAAAATGAGTGTATTACATCTAAAATGTATTAAAATTCTGAGATATTTTATTAAAAGTGTATTTCTCACTATCTTTTTTAAATGGAGATCCCTTTTTATTAAAGTATAGTTGATTTACAATGTTGTGTTAGTTACAGGAGTACAGCAAAGTGATTCAGTTTTATATACATATATATGTATATAAATATATGTATATTATATATATATTTATATATATATATATATATATGAATGTATTAAATATGGGCTTCCTGATGGGTCAGTAAAGAATCCACCTGCAATGCAGAAGACCCTAGTTTTTTTTCTGGGTTGGGAAGATCCACTGGAGAAGGGATAGACTACCCACTCCAGTATTCTTGGGCTTCTCTTGTGGCTCAGCTGGAAAAAAATCTGCCTGCAATGTAGGAGACCAGTTCTATCTCCGGGTTGGGAAGATCCTCTGAAGAAGGGAAAGACCAGCCACTCCAGTATTCTGGCCTGGAGAATTCCATGGGCTCTATGGACCATGCGGTAGCAAACACACACACACATATATATGTATTATATATATTAATATATATGTATTATATATATGTATTCTTATTCAGATTTCTTTCACCATAGGTCATTACAAAATATTAAGTAGTGTCTTATGCTACGTAGTAACTCCTTGTTGGTATCTATTTTACATATAGTAGTATGTATATGTTAATTGCAAACTACTATTTTATTCTCCTGCCCCCTTTCTCCTTTTGTAACCATACATTTGTTTTCTATGAATCTGGGTCTATTTTTGTTTTGTAGATAAGTTTGTTTGTATCACACATATATCAGATATAATAGACTTTAAAATAAAGATTGTTACAAGATACAACAAAGGATACTACATAATGATCAAGGGATCAATCCAAGAAGATATAACAATTGTAAATTATAGGTACCCAACACAGTAGGACCTCAATATATAAGGCAAATCTTATTTACTTTAAAAAAAGAAAAACTAAAATATGTACAAGGAGGCACAATGATTCCTATGTTGCAAATATGCTGAAGGGGTCAAAAACATACCTTTTAATCTCGCCTTATTTTTGCACTTTTCTTAATGTTCTCTTGTTCATTTTTGCATCCAGTTTTAACATATTAAAATATGATTCACTATTCATTGGCTTCACCAAAGAAAAATGACTTTCAGAAAACATTCAAAATATCAACTGCAATAGAGAATCTCTTTGAAGCTAAAAGGCCTGCCCAAATTACTAATTCTTTTGCTGAGTAATTTGTTGCTTCACTTGTGTCTGGCTCTTTTTGACACAATGGACTGTAGCCTGCCAGGTTCAGCTGTCCATGGTATTCTCCAGGCAAAAATTCTGGAGTTGGCTCACATGCCTTCCTCCAGGGGATCTTCCTAACCCAGGGATCAAACCTCTGTCTCCTACATTGCAGGCAGGTTCTTTACGGTTATTATGCAGATATTGTTAATGTCATGAAAATATTTATGAATACAAAAAAGATAATAATAGTAAACTTGTATTTGTCTGTGGTTACAATTTTGTTTTCTTTTGATGCGAGATGCACTCAGCAACTTTCAAGAATGCAACACTGTATTATTAGCTGTGGTCACCATGCTATGGGCTTCCCAGGTGGTGCATTTGGTAATACAAGAGACACGGGAGACATGGGTTTGATCCCTGTGTTGGGAAGATCCCCTGTAAGAGGAAATAGTGATCCACTCCAGTATTCCTGCCTGGAAGATTCCATGGACAGAGGACCTGGTGGGCTGTAGTTTTTGGGGTTGCAAAGAGTCGGACCTGACTGAGCACATGCACAGCACACTACGCTATACCTTACATCCATATAAATTATTTACTTTACACCTGAAGTGTTTTTTGATACCTTTTAATCCCTTTCACCCATTCTGCTCAGCCCCCACCTCTGGCAGCCACCAATCTGCTCTCTACATTTTGTCTGTTTGAGTTTTTTTGTGCTTTTACATTCCATATATAAGTGAGATCATACAATATTTGTCTTTCTCTGACTTATTTCACTTAGCATAATGCCCTCAAGGTCCACCCATCTTGTTACAAATGGCAAGATTTTATTCATTTTATGGCTGAGTAAAATTCCATTGCCTGTACATATATTCATATCTTCTTTATGCATTCATCCATCAATGGACACTTACATTGCTTCCATATCCTGACTATTTTAAGTAATGTTGATATGGCCAAGGGATGCATATATCTTTCAAATTAGTGTTTTTGTTTTCTTTTAGGTAATACTCAGAAGTGAAATTGCTGGATTACGTGGCAGTTTTATTTGTAGTTTTTTTTTTTTTTTTTTTACGAATTTCCTTTTTTTTTTTTTTTTTTTCCCACAGCATGAGTGCTTACCAAGTTGCTTCAGTAGTGCCTGACTCTTTGCAACCCTATGGAAAGTAGCCTACCACATTCTTTGTCCTCTGTCCATGGGATTCATCAAGCAAGAATACTGGAGTGGTTTACCATGCCCTTTTCTGGGGAATCCTCCCAACCCAGGGATAGAACCCATATCTATTGCATCTCCTTCACTGGCAGGCAGGTTTTAACACTAGAGCCCTGGGAAACCCATTTTTGACAGAGGCTGCATCAATTTATATTCCCACCAGGAGTGCACAATTGTTCCATTTTCTTCACATTTTTCCCAATATTTGTTGTTTGTCCTTTTGAAAATAGTAGTTTTAACAGGTGTGAGCTGATACCTCATTATGGTTTCTATCTGCAGTTATTGAATGATATTGGATGATTGATGATGTTAATCATCTTTATTGAACCTTTAATATGTACTACAACCATGCTAATATCCTTACTTGCATTTTAGTTAAAAATCATTATATAAAATCTTCACAAACATTCTATAAAATAGGCAATAATATTGCCTTATTTTACAAAAGAATAAACAAAACAGAGTGTTCACATAAGTTGCCTACAATTCTAAGCTGCTGCTGTTGCTGCTAAGTCACTTCAGTCATGTCCGACTCTGTGTGACCCCATAGATGGCAGCCCATCAGGCTCCCCTATCCCTGGGATTCTCTATGCAAGAATACTGGAGTGGGTTGCCATTTCCTTCTCCAACGCAGGAAAGTGAAAAGTCAAAGTGAAGTCGCTCAGTCGTGTCCCACTCTTAGCGATCCCATGGACTGCAGCCTTCCAGGCTCCTCCTTCCATGGGATTTTCCAGGCAAGAGTACTGGAGTGGGGTGCCATTGCCTTCTCAAACGATTCTAAGCTAGTATTTCTTAAAACTGAGATACAAGCTCTAGCTGTCACCTGTGTATTTATTTTCTTTATTGATCACTGCTTTTCCAAGCTGCAAGTATCACACTATTCAGAAATTTAAAATATTCTTAATTTATTTTCCCTAGGCTTAAACTTTCCTGCCACAATTATAATTGCAGACACTAGCTGTCATAGCTGCTTTGATTGCATTTTTGCACAAACACTAGACAACTTTTTTTTTAAGCAGCAACTATATATATATATATAGTTTTGTATTGGATTATAGCTAATTAACAATTTTGTGATAGTTTCAGTGGAACAGTGAAGAGACTCAGCCATACATATATTCATGTATCCCAAACTCCCCTCCCACCCAAGCTGCCACATAACATTGAGCAGAATTCCCTGTGCTACATGATAGGACCTTGCTGGTTATCCGTCTTAAATACAGCAGTATTAAGTCCCTCTAGTAATCACTAAATTACAATCGAATTTTAAATTTTCTATTCAAAATCTGCAGACTTTCAAATAGTGTATCCTGTGGGGTCAAAGATTCAGGGAAGTAGTACTTTGGCTATCAGCTCCTGGTAATAATTTGTTGATAAACATCCCTGGAGGGAAATTTAGTCTGAAATGTAAAAAAAAAAAAAAAAATTCACCATTTCATTCTACAATTCTGAAAATTTTTTATTAGCTACAAGTTAAGTTTTTTGTAGTTTGACTATAAAATTGAAAAATCAGCATGCTAAACATCAGTGAGTAGATCACTTAAAAATTATGCAATATTCAATGCATTTGTTCAATGCAAAAATTATGCAATTATTCAATGTTGCAGTAATATCCAATTATTAAAGTGAAATTGTATAAGAACATTTAATGACATGTCAGTGCCAAGGGAAAAGTGAATACCTCCAAGTTGGACTATAAACATGTTTCTTTTTCATATTTGCATAAGTTTTATAAATTGTATCCTAATGTCTGCTAGGGTGGATGTCTACTAGAGGATTCCCTAGTAGTTCAGACAGTAAAGCATCTGCCTGCAATGCAGGAGGCACAGGTTCAATCTCTGGGTCAGGAAGATCCCCTGGAGAAGGAAATGGCAACCCATTCCAGTATTCTTGCCTGGAGAATCCCATGGACAGAGGAGCCTGGTGGGCTACAGTTCATGGGGTTGCAAAGAGTTGGACATGACTGAGCGACTAACACACACACCCTAAAGTCTAAATACTTTTTGAAATAAAAATTAACATTTCAAGCAAAATATCCTAATAAGAGTTTCATGGAGAAATGACTTTAGTAGATACCAAGTAACGTTCTGAAACCTTATGCAAAATTTCCATTCTCCGGGAATTTGAGCATTCTTCTGTGGATAAAGATAATAGCCTACATAGAATTCTCAAAGGAGAGTAATAACTCAAGTTTCAGAACTATTAGTCTAGATACTACATATGAAGAATATTAAGTTGCATTTCTTTGGTTATTACAGACAACTCTAAAACTCAAGATAAACTATTCATGCATAATAAATAATTATCATTTACTAAGACAAATTTTTTAGGGTCTACAGTCACAAAGAAAATGTCAAAATATTTTTTACAGCATTGTATTTCTTAAATATTTATTATAGTGTATTTTAATTTACTTATATTCATTTATTACAGAGTGAAATGTATGATCATAGTATTATTTAATAAAAATAAGACCAGATTAAGAAATCTACTTAACAGAGATAAAATTTTAGCAAGCTGAAATAACTAAATGTGTGAGTTTGTGCATAGAATCAGGATTTAGATATGTAGCAAGTTGTTATGAATTACAGAAAGAATAAGAAATATGTCATTCAGTAAAAATAAAATATTACCTGTAAGATTTTTACTATTTTTCATTTAAAAGATGAATAAATGGAATATATATTATGATTACTTGATAACTTTCTTACTTGAAATTTTACAATAACACATTTTTATGGTAAATATCATATACAACAAAAATTTCATTTTAATGAAGTGGCATAGACCAATTTTTCACTAACAAAATGACATTTCCCTCTACAAGGATTTTTTTCTTCCTTCTCAAATTGACACTATTTTCATTATTAATCCAACTTTATAAACAGAGATAAAAGAGTACAGGGAAATTACATCAGTCAGTCAGTTCAGTCACTCAGTCAGGTGCGACTCTTTGAGACCCCATGAACTGCAGCACACCAGGCCTCCCTGTCCATCATCAACTGCCGAAGTCTATTCAAACCCATGTCCATTGAGTTGGTGATGCCATCCAACCATCTCATCCTCTGTCATCCCCTTCACTCCTGTCCTCAATATTTCCCAGCATCACGGTCTTATTTTAAATAAGTCAGCTCTTCACATCAAGTGGCCAAAGTATTGGAGTTTCAGCTTCAACATCAGTTCTTCCAATGAACACGCAAGACTGATCTCCTTTAGGATGGAGTGGTTGGAATTCCTTGCAGCCCAAGGGACTCTCAAGAGTCTTCTCTAACACGAGAGTTGAAAAGCATCAATTTTCTGGCGCTCAGCTTTCTTTATAGTCCAGCTCTCACATCCATACATGATTCCTGGAAAAACCAAAGCTTTGACTAGACAGACCTTTGTTGACAAAGTAATGTCTCTGCCTTTTAATATGTTGTCTGCTGCTACTGCTAAGTCACTTCAGTCGTGTCCGACTGTGCAACCCCACAGATGGCAGCCCACCACGCTCCCCCGTCCCCGGGATTCTCCAGGCAAGAACACTGGAGTGGGTTGTGATTTCCTTCTCCAATGCAGGAAAGTGAAAAGTGGAAGTGAAGTCGCTCTGTCGTGTCTGCCCCTCAGCGACCCCATGGACTGCAGCCTTCCAGGCTACTCCATCCATGGGACTTTCCAGGCAAGAATACTGGAGTCTAGTTTGGTCATAACATTCCTTCCAAGGAGCAAGCGTGTTTTAATTTCATGATTGCAATCACCGTCTGCATTGATTTTCAGTTCAGTCAGTTAAGTCGTTCAGTCTTGTCCGACTCTTTGTGACCTCATGGATCGCAGCACGCCAGGCCTTCCTGTCCATCACCAACTCCCAGAGATCACTCACTCATGTCCATCGAGTTGGTGATGCCTTCCAGCCATCTCATTCTTTGTTGTCCCCTTCTCCTCCTGCCCCCAATCTCTCCCAGCATCAGAGTCTTTTACAATGAGTCAACACATCGCATGAGGTGGCCAAAATATTAGAGTTTCAGCTTCAGCATCAGTCCTTCCAATGAACACCCAGGACTGATCTCCTTTAGGATGGACTAATTGGATCTCCTTGCAGTCCAAGGGACTCTCAAGAGTCTTCTCCAACACCACAGTTCAAAAGCATCAATTCTTTGGTACTCAGCTTTCTTCATTGTTCAACTGTCACATCCACACATGACCACTGGGAAAACCATAGCCTTGACTAGACAAACCTTTATTGGCAAAGTAATGTCTGTTTTTCAATAAGCTATCTAGGTTCATCATAACTTTCCTTCTAAGGAGTAAGCGTCTTTTAATTTCATGGCTGCCATCACCATCTGCAGTGATTTTGGAGCACAGAAAAATAAAATCTGACACTGTTTCCACGGTTTCCCCATTTATTTCCCATGAAGTGATGGGACCAGATGCCATGATCTTCATTTTCTGAATGTTGAGCTTTAAGCAAACTTTTTCACTGTCTTCTTTCACTTCCATCAAGAGGCTTTTTAGTTCCTCTTCACTTTCTGCCGTAAAGGTGGTGTCATGTTCATATCTGAGGTTATTGATATTTGAAGATTGCCCGAAATCTTCATTCCAGCTGTGTTTCATCCAGCCAGAGTTTCTCATGATGTGCTCTGCATATAAGTTAAATAAGCAGGGTGACAATATACAGCCTTGATGAACTGCTTTTCCTATTTGGAACTGAGAGGGTAACAGGCAGGAAGGCCAGGGGTATCCAAATGTAGGAAATAGCCTGCAAGTGTCAGACAATTTTATCTCTCTTAAGCGGCAGGAGAAAACAAATTAGCGATATTTTTTCCTTCTCTATACAAATTTAAAAGGTTTCTTTAAAACACTGTGTTGCCATAATGAGACCTAGTTTCACCTGAAGTTAACTGTTCTCAAACCTAGAGATAACCAATGCCTCTTTCTTATGGAAATGTTTATCTTAAGCTATGCTAATGTACTATGTATTTACCCCAAACTCTGTCTTCAAGTTGGTTCTGCCTCTTGGCTCAGAACCTACTTGACAAACCAATGTGTTATACTCAGATATTTTTCCTCTAATCTATGTAGATAAAACTATTTGTATGGTGATCTGCCCCTCTTCAAGATTCAAGTTAATCATTTTATGGCCCAGGATCAACCATTTGGTGCCAAGATTAACCCAAAAAGCATCTTATGTGTGAGGGTCCTGGTGCCTTTCTGAGTTTTAAGACATTCCTTTCTTTCATTAACAGACTGCTAGTGACTATATAACATCCAGCTGAAGACTAGCAGGGGGGTACTCTTTCTGCCCCCTTCTGATGCCTGTGTCAGAAGCTTTCTCGATCTCCTTTACACTTTAATAAAACTTTATTACATAAAAGCTCTGAGTGATCAAGCCTCGTCTCTGGCCCCATATTGAATTCTCCTGCAGGGGCCAAAAATCCCGGCCTCCTTTTGTGATTCAACAACAACCTTTCAGAACCAGTCTGTTGTTCCATGTCCTATTCTAACTGTTGCTTCCTGACCTGCATGCAGCTTTCTCAAGAAGCAGGTCAGGTGGTCTGATATTCCCATCTCCTTCAGAATTTTCCACAGTTGTTGTGATCCACACACTCAAATGCTTTGGCATAGTCAAAAAAGCAGATAGATGTTTTTCTGGAACTTCTCATGCTTTTTCCATGATCCAGTGAATGTTGGCAATTTGATCTGGTTCCCCTGCCTTTTTTAAAACCAGCTTGAACATCTGGAAGTTCATGGTTCATGTATTTCTGAAGCCTGGCTTGGAGAATTTTGAGCATTACTTTACTAAGCGTGAGAGATGAGTGCAATTGTGTGGTAGTTTGAGCATTCTTTGGCGTTGTCTTTCTTTGAATTAGAATGAAATTGGATTAGAATGAAAACTGACTTTTTCCAGTCCCATTGCCACTGCTGAGTTTTCCAAATTTGCTGGCATATTGAGTGCAGCACTTTCACAGCATCATCTTTCAGGATTTGAAATAGCTCTACTGGAATTCCATCACCTCCACTGGCTTTGTTTGTAGTGATGTTTTCTAAGGTTCACTTGATTTCACATTCCAGGATGTCTGGCTCTAGGGGAGGGATCACACCATTGTGATTATCTTGGTTGTGAAGATCTTTTTTGTACAGTTCTTCTGTGTGTTCTTGCCACCTCTTCTTAATATCTTCTGCTTCTGTCAGGTCCATACCATTTCTGTCCTTTATCGAGCCCATCTTTTCATGAAATATTCCCTTGATATCTCTAATTTTCTTGAGGAGATCTCTAGTCTTTCCCATTCTGTTGTTTTCCTCTATTTTCTGCATTGATCTCTGAGGAAGGCATCCTTATCTCTCCTTGCTATTTTTTGGAACTCTGCATTCAGATGCTTATATCTTTCCTTTTCTCCTTTGTTTTTTGCTTCTCTTCTTTTCACAGCTATTTGTAAGGCCTCCGCAGACAGCCATTTTGCCTTTTTGCATTTCTTTTCCATGGGGATGGTCTTGATTCCTTTCTCTTGTACAATGTTACATACCTCCATCCATAGTTCATCAGGCAGTCTATCTATCAGATCTAGTCCCTTAAATCTCTTTCTCACTTCCACTGTATAATCATAAGGGCTTTTATTTAGGTCATACCTGAATGGTCTAGTGGTTTTCCCTACTTTCTTCAATTTAAGTTTGAATTTGTCAATAAGGAGTTTATGAACTGAGCCACATTCAGCTCCTGGTCTTATTTTTGCTGACTGTATAGAGCTTCTCCATCTTTGGCTGCAAAGAACATAATCAATCTGATTTTGGTGTTGACCATCTGGTGATGTGCACATGTAGAGTCTTCTCTTGTGTTGTTGGAAGAGGGTGTTTGCTATGACCAGTGTGTTCTCTTGGCAAAACTCTATTAGCCTTGCTTCATTCTGTATTCCAAGGCCAAATTTGGCTGTTACCCCAGGTGTTTCTTGACTTCTCATTTTTGCATTCCAGTCCCCTATAATGAAAAGGATATCTTTATTGGGTGTTAGTTCTAAAAGGTCTTATAGATCTTCATAGAACCGTTCAATATCAGCTTCTTCAGCATTACTGGTTGGGGCATAGACTTGGATTACCATGATATTGAACGGTTTGCCTTGGAAATGAACAGAGATCATTCTGTCGTTTTTGAGATTGCATCCAAGTACTGCATTTTGGACTCTTTTGTTGACCATGATGGCTACTCCATTTCTTCTAAGGGATTCCTGCCCACAGTAGTAGATATAATGGTCATCTGAGTTAAATTCACCCATTCAAGTCCATTTCAGTTCGCTGATTCCTAGAATGTCGACGTTCATTCTTGCCATCTCCTGTTTGACCACTTCCAATTTGCCTTGATTCATGGACCTAACATTCCAGGTTCCTATGCAATATTACTTTTTACAGTATCAGACCTTGCTTCTATCACCAGTCACATCCACAACTGGATATTGTTTTTGCTTTGGCTCCATCCATTCATTCTTTCTGGAGTTATTTCTCCACTGATCTCCAGTAGCATATTGGGCACCTACTGACCTGAGGAGTTCTTCTTTCAGTACCCTATTATTTTGTCTTTTCAAACTGTTCATGAGGTTCTTAAAGCAAGAATACTGAAGTGGTTTACCATTCCCTTCTTCAGTGAACCAGATTATCTCAGACCTCTTCACCATGACCCTTCTGTCTTGGGTGGCCCCACATGGCATGGCTTAGTTTCATTGAGTTAGACAAGGCTATGGTCCATATGATCAGACTGACTAGTTTTCTGTGATTATGGTTTCAGTGTGTCTGCCCTCTGATGCCCTCTCTCAACACCTACTGTCTTACTTGGGTTTCTCTTACCTTGGACGTGGGGTATCTCTTCATGGCTACTCCAGCAAAGCACAGCTGCTGCTCCTTACCTTGTATGAGGGGTATCTCCTCACAGCCGCACCGCTTGACCTTCAACATGGAGTAGCTCCTCTCGGCCCTTCCGCACCTGTGCAGCTGCTGCTCCTTGGAGCCCCCCCGAAAATAAAGTCTTGCACTGTTTCCACTGTTTCCCAATATGTTTGCCATGAAGTGATGGGACCAGATGCCATGATTTTAGTTTTTTGGTTGTTGAGCTTTAAACCAACTTTTTCACTCTCCTCTTTCACTTTCATCAAGAAGATCTTTAGTTCTTCTTTGCTATCTGCCATATGGGTGTTGTCATCTGCATATCTGAGGTTACTGATATTTCTCCTGGCGAACTTGTCTCCAGCTGTGCTTCCCCAGCCCAATGTTTCTCATGATGTGCTCTGCGTATAAGTTAAATAAGCAGGGTGACAATATACAGCCTTGATGTACTCCTTTTCCTGTTTGGAACCAGTCTGTTGTTCCATGTCCAGTTCTAACTGTTGCTTCCTCACCTGCATGCAGGTTCCTCAAGAGGTATATCTTTCCTTTTCTCTTTTGCTTTTCACTTCTCTTCTTTTCACCTCTATTTGTAAGGCCTCCTCACACAGCCATTTTGCTTTCTGCATTTCTTTTTCTTCATCTTGATTCCTATCTCCTGTACAATGTCACGGACTTCTGTCCATAGTTCATTAAGTACTCTGTCTATCAGATCTAATCCCTTAAATCTATTTCTCATATCCACTGTATAGACATGAGGGGTTTGATTTAGGTCACACTTGTTACATACCTCTTATTAAATCACTGAAACAACAGATAATAGAGCTGGGCTTCTCACATACAGGTCTCTTGTTTCCAAATCCAGAGAACCTAACAAATATATGGATTACAAACTGATTTCCAGACATATCCTTCTAAATACCTGTAACATGTCACATTATTAACAAAATGTCAAAGAGAGAATGCCACTGATATCCATTCAGTGTATGCATGGGAATGCATTTTTCTTTTTTAATTAACATTTTTGACCAATAGAAGAGTACCTATATAAGGTTTTAATATAAAGCATTATTTGGATATATAACATTACTGTGTCTCATCCAAGTCTGAACTGTCTTAGTAAAACCAGATATTTGAAAACTTCATCAAGGATTTTCTCAGTGTGTATAGAAGCAGAAGGTGGGTGTTAGTAGGGAGTGGCAGCTCACAGAAAATAAATGATTCATTAACAGCTCGACAGCCATAACTGAAATTGATAGATTCTCTGTAAGTTTATACATTTATTCTCTTTTAAATAAACAAAATTTAAGAGCTCTGTGCATTTACAGAAAAAAAGAAAAGAAAAACAAAGCAGTCACTACACGAATCCTAGATATGAACTGTGAAAACGATTTCTATGGAATACTTCAGGAAATTGACAACCTCATAACTTTCAGAAAGAAAATAACTACACATATTAATACTTTTTCATTAGAAGTATATAAAGTTCCTTTTTTTCCTGCCTATTAATTAGAAAACATTTAGGGAAGTAAAATATCTATGTAACCTAGTATTTCCATATAAATAACTCACTAGCGGAAAAAAGAAAAATACTGGCAAAATATATTTAATGTGTTTAATGAGAGTCCTAAAATCAAACGTGGGCTTCCCTGATAGCTCAGCAGGTAGATAATCCACCTGCCATGCAGGAGACCCCTGTTCGATTCCTGGGTTGGGAAGATCCTCTGAAGATGTGATAGGCTACCCACTCCAGCATTCTTTGGCTTCCCTAATGGCTCATTTGTTAAAGAATACTCCTGCAATGTGAGAGACTTGCATTCAGTCCCTGTGTTGGGAAGATTCCCTGGGGAAAGGAGCGGCTACATACTCCAGTATTCTGGCCTGGGGAATTCTGTGAACTGTACAGTCCATAGGGTCACCAAAGAGTTGGATATGACTGAGCAACTTTCACTTTCCCTTTTTAAATCAAGCACAGTGGATCCTCTGGTTTGAAACAAACTTCATATGGATAAAAAATTAATCCAATTAGATCAAATTAATGGGGATTTATTACCAAAACAGTTGTTAAAACTTTTATATGTTTTAGTTTGAATTAATGGTATTGAAGTTTTGGGAGCTTAGTTATCTTGCTCACCCATGGATAATCTCCTTTAATCACGATTTCTAAACAGTTTGGCTGATATCATTGGCTTGTTGATGTTGAGTCCATAATACAGTGTGAGAGGGGATTGAGAGATTGCAGAAAGCTGCTATGAAGATCTGTGTTTACTGGTGTTAGGAAAGCTGGACAGCAACATGTAAAACAGTGAAGTGAGAAAATCCATCTCACCTACACAGAAGTAAACTCAAAATGATTTAAAGACTTAAATATAAGGAAAGGCACACTATAAAATTCCTAGAAAAGAACATTGGCAAAATATCCTCTGACATAAATTGTACCAATATTTTCTTATGTCAGTCTCCAAAGTCAATAAATAAAAGCAACAAGTAAACAAATTTATGAACTCGTGTGCAGCAAAGGAAACAATAAACAAGATGAAAAGATCTCTCACAAACTGAGAAAAAATATTCGAAAATGATGTGATCAACAATTTCCAAAATATACAGACAGATACTACAATTCAATAAAAAAACAAATACCCAATTGAAAAATGGGCAAAAGACCTTATGGACATTTCTCCAAAGAACATGTACATAGGGCTGATTAATTAATAGAGAAATGCAAAATCAAAGCAGTGAGGTATCATTTCACATCAGTCAGAATGGTCATCATGTAAAATTCTGCAAATAATAAATGCTGGAGCAGGTGTGGAGAAAAGGGAATCCTCCTGCACTGTCTGTGGGAATGTAAATTGGTATAGACACTGTGGGCGTCCCAGGTGGCACTAGCAGTAAAGAACCTGCCTGCTAATGCAAGAGATCCAAGAGATGCAGGTTTGATCCCTGGGTTAAGAAGATCCACTGGAGTAGGAAATGACAACCCACTTCAGTATTCATGCTTGGAAAATTCCATGGACAGAGGAGGCTGGCAGACTGCATTCCATGGGGCTGCAAAGAGTCAGACATGACTGAATGACTGTGCACACACACACACACTGTATGGAACATAACTCAGCCATTACAAAGAATAAAATAATGTCATTTGCAGCAATATGGACAGACCTAGAGATTACCATATCAGTGAAGTCAGCAAGATTAACACCATAAAATATTATATGTGGAATCTAAGCTACAACACAAATAAACATATCTGTGAAATAGAAACAGGCTCATTTATATACAGAACAGACTTGTGGTTCCCAAGCTGGCATGGGAAGAGAGGAGGGAAGGATTGGTAGTTTTGGATTTGCGGATTCAAACTGTTATACAAAAGGTGGATAAACAATAAGGTCCTACTGTATAGCACAGGGAACTATATTCAGTATCCTGTAATAAATCATAATGGAAAAGAATACATATGCACAACTGAGTTACTCTGTTGTTGTACAACAGAAATTAGACACAACATTGTAAATCAACTATACTTTGATAAAATTTTAAAAAAAGTAACAAATCTGTATTTTTCTGACATAGACAACTAAAGAAAAGTGACAGGATTTAATTGGAATCCAGGACCTGATAGCAATTATAGCTAATATTAAGAACTATAAATATATTTCAGAAATGAAAATGTGAAAGGATAAGTCAGTCATTGTCCAAATTACTCTTCTGGTGCTTTTTCCCAACTCAATAGGTCTTCTCTTCAGCCTTACCTTGCTGGGCACTGCCATATACTCTTTAGATGTCTAAGTCCCTCTAACTGCTCATCTTCATTTCTCACTCTTCCTTCTTGTCCACTTTATTAGGAAGTTCCCATTTTCTTGTACAAATTAGTCTAAAATCTTCCCAAAAATCTATCATTTTTAACAGATACTAGTCAGGGCACTAAAGATGAGGCTCACTGATGAATCTATGAATTTCCACCAAAGAAGAAAAGAAATCAGTATACAAGTTGTGTAGTTTTTTTATACATGAACTTCATATGAAGGTGAAGGTGAAGGTGAAGTCGTTCAGTCGTGTCTGACTCTGCGACCCCGTGGACTGTAGCCTACCAGGCTCCTCTGTCCATGGGATTCTCCAGGCAAGAATACTGGAGTGGGTTGCCATTTCCTTCTCCAGGGGACCTTCCTGACCCAGGGATCGAACCCAGGTCTCCCACGTTGAAGGCAGACGCTTTAACTTCTGAGCCACCAGGGAAGCCCTGAACTTCATATATCAGACCATAACTTATGTAGGTCAAAATAAATGAATTTATATTAAAAAAGATAATATCTTATTACAGAAAGATGTAAACTTATGTTCCATAGCTGCCATTAGATTGTGATGCATTAAGAACCACAGTATTATCCTATCTGAATGGAATCTGTCACATAAAATCATGGATAAGTACAGACACATTCTGAATATATAATTGTATTATAAAAACGAACTCCTTAAATACAAACATCTGTGTGAGAGGCAGGAGATTCTGCCATTTCTTCTACCTTGGTTTTCTTCCATGGTAAGTGCAGTACATGTTTCATTCTTTCCTCTGTCAATGCATTCTGTAGTGTGTGAAGCACAGGGTAAGAAGGCTAATGGGCGCTAAAGTGGAGTCTATGTTTAGTAATCAAACCCTGCATTCTGACACTGGACTAAACAAAGAAGAAAACTAGCTTTTGTTAGTACAAAGGACTCCTTTCTTTAGTAAGCTTGGACTGGCAAGGTTGTGTTTAACCAGAAAAAGAGTGTAAAATTATGGTCCCAGCAGGAAAAAAATGAAATAGTATATTCACAGTTTAACTGAAGACAGTTTATTGAAGGGGCTATTTACAGAAGTATGTGCAGCATGCAGAAAATCTACAAGAGATGGGGAAGCACTCGGGGCTAGAAGCAATGGGAATTCGTAACAACTCCCAAGTGAAAAAAGGTAAAATGAATGTTACCAGAAACTTTAGTATCTGTCCTTCATGATCAAAGCAGAAGTGGTGGCAGAAGGGCTGGGTAATAGAGGTTAGAACTACGTGTAAGACAATGTCAGAATGGAGGAGCAGGGATAATACAAATATACAGGACCATTCATCCCACCTCCAACCACCAACAGGTGTGCCTCATCACTTACTCTAACTTCAAGCATACTGGGGAAAAAATGGAGTTAAGTGGTATATAAATGTTGGACCCTCAGGGCCCAGAACAGGGCAGAGAAGAAGGTAGAGACTGGGCCTGGAAAGCCAATTTGAATAAGTAGCTGGAGTCATCTAATACATTAAACACGTCTCTAACTTCTGTAAACTGGATACTTTAGTATCTGTCCTTCATGACTATACTGGACATGCCTTGCTGTAGACAACCCAATATATGCCTGAGACACCTGACTTGACCTCCTGCCTCACTCATGTCCCGTCTCCCACCCACACATCTCCCGCTTACAAGAGGAGTCCTTCTCTTAGAAACATATTTTTCAAAATCAAAGCCAACCAATCCAGAGTCCACACCCCCAACCACCCCCTTTATTGCCTTTTATTCAGATCTTGCCTCTGAGCTTAAAGACCCCAGTGCCAGGTACTAGACAAACAAGAACAGCTCTGTGCCCCAGACCCTGTTAAAATCATTCAAAGTAGCTATTCCTAAGTCCACCCACACAATCTCACCAATTCCTTTCTGTGGAAATCACAGTAAAGTCTTCTTCCCAATGCTGGTGCTTCCCTGCGTGGCCCCCCTGATGTGGCCTGCTTCCTTCCTCTTGGGAACTGTGAGTAATTGTGAGTAACTGTATTTTTTGCAGAAAACATCTCCTGATTTGCTGGCCTTACTATGCATCAAAATTTCTATTAAAATAGTATATTTTTAAAAATCTAGCTTGACAACTATCTTACTAAAATTTGTAAAAGCACTGTGTAGTCTAGAACTAGGGGGCTTCTTATGCGGCACTAGTGGTAAAGAACATGCCTGCCAGTGCAAGATATGCAGGTTTGATCCAAGTGCTGGGAAGATCCCCAGAAGTACAGCATGGAAACTGACTCTAGCATTCTTGCCTGGAGAATCCCATGGATGGAGGAGACTGGTGGGCTACAGTTCATAGGGTCACAAAGAGTTGGACATGACTAAAGTGACGTAGCACACAAACAGGCTAGAACTAAGCATGAAAAATTTGGTCCTTTTTTCTATTTAGACATTCTTTCTGATTTAAAAGTTTCTACTAGTTCTACCTTGAAATCAGATAAGAGGAGAGACCAACAAATAACAGCCTCCCCCGAGAAAATTGCAAGGTAGAATGGTTGTCTTTGGCAAACTCCTCTCTGCCTCTCTCTATCTTCTTACACCTATTGGTCTCCAGTTCATCCAGTAACTTGTTCCTGTGTCCAGAGGACTGTTTACATTTACTAATCCCATGGCATTATGTGGTGTTAAAAATGATTTGTTATGAGTTGAGACTATGAAACTTTACTAATATTACCAAATCTATTATCTTTTGTATGACTTCGAATGATGCAATCAATAATTTATATATGACTATGGATAAAATAAAATAACAATAAATATGATTACAAAACACACACATAAAATGTGATAACAAGAGAGTATTAAGCTGAAGTAAGATGAGGGAAAGGGCTTCCCAGTGGGTGTAGTGCTAAAGAATCTGCCAATTTAGGAGACTCAAGAGATGTAGGTTTGATCCCTGGGTCGGGAAGGTTCCGGAGTAGGAAATGGCAACCCACTCCAGTACTTTCTGCTGGAAAACCATGGGCACAAGAATCTGGCAGGTTACAGTCCATAGGGTCACTCTTAGTTGGACACAAGTGAACAACTGAGCATGCATGCAAGATGAAGGAAAGCTCATTAATTCAATAACATACTTCAAGTTTATGTTCAACACAAACTTCTAACAGGAAATTTGAACAGATACATATACAAATATGTATGTACTAGATTAGAGAATAAAATGAGCTATTTGCCTCTAGATATTTGTTTGCAGAAATGAAAAAAAAATTCAGTATACTGGTTTTACTTTTTAAATTCAACAGATAGTGATGTTTACTAATCTTTTAAAGATGCTTTGAAAAATAATAGGAGCCAAAGGATTGGCATAAAACTTGAATCTCGGTGCAACTTCTGGCCTCAGAGTAGCAATTTGCAATGATTTTGACATGCCAATAAAGTTACAGAGAAATACATTGGGTCAAATTGCATTTCCTATGTTATGGTAAAAATCTCTGCAACAAAATTAAGTGAAGAGTGAAGATGTTCTTAATATAAGAAGTCCTTTCATTGTGCTATTACCACCAAAGACACAAGACTTATGTAAATACAGTTAAAATATATATCCACCACTCTTCCCAATGCCTGTGGTCTAAAACACATACTCCCTGGAAGTTCCAATAACTTCTAGAAAGAACTGAGATCAGGAGGCACCATCAAATATGAGTGAACATCTACTATTGCTACAGATCATGTTAAGAGTCTACTTAAAACATTGTCCCTTTCCATATCTTCACACTATAAACAAATCAATGAATAAAAGCATAGATGTTTTAGTTTCTTGTTGTGGTACAATACCAAATGCTAGTGAGCTTTCCCAATGGCTCAGACAGTAAAGAATCTGCCTGAGATTCTTTACTGACTCAGGTTTGATCCCTGGGTTGGAAAGATCCCCTGGAGAAGGAAATGACAATCCACTCCAGTATTCTTGCCTGGAGAATTCAATGGACAGGGGAGCTGGGTGGGCTACAGTCCATAGGGTCCCAAAGAGCTGGATACAACTCAGTGATTGACACACACACCCACACCACAAGATAGTACAGTTTCAGGAAATATTAATATTTGATGAGTACTTTGGGGATTCTTGATATCTGGTTTAAGAAAATTGAAGTGGTCTTTACAGTGAAGTATTTGAACAGTTGTATTTTTCCTCTGCTGAGTTCAGTATTCTGAGTTATACATTATGGTATTTCAAACTTCCAGAAACAGTCACAGAAAATAGGTTGGGAGTATATATATTCATCTTAGATAAAATAAAGCCTACCCAGGGACATTTACATTTATATGAACCTTTACATATATATATATATATATATATATATATATATATATATACATGTTTGAATTTGTTTAGTCTTTCAAATTGGGATGACTGTGTGTTGATGGCTGATAACTAGATTTTTAGAAGATGTGAATATCAAATATATATTTAAATATCAATATGATTTTGGATTTTGCACAAAATATACATATAGCAATATTTTTCTCTTTCCTATTTAATACTCAAGATAAGAGTTTAATGCCAGGAAATATGCTTGTTGTTACTTACTTCTGTATTTAAAAGAGTGGTTTTATTTTGTGCTTGGAGAGCTTCCAGTATAGAAACTGACTCAAAATTTATAAGCAAGGAATAATATAATATAATAAGAGACTGAATTGTTTAATCTAGTATCAATCTGATGAGTTATGCTGAAAGACTACTTCACCAAAATCTTGTGTGTATTTCATCAAATGTGTATTTACTATTGCCTTTCCTGACAGTGTGGAATTTTATTAGTTCTAAGGTACTAAATTGGGACTTCCCTTGTAGCTCAGACAGTAAAGAATCAGCCTGCAAAGCTGGAGACCCAGGTTCGATCTCTGGGTTATGTAGATCCCCTGGAGAAGGAAATGGCAACCCATAACAGCATTCTTGCCAGGAGATTTCCATGGACAGAGAATCCTGGTGGGCTACAGTCTATGGGGTCACAAAGAGTCAGACACAACTGAGTGACTAACACTTTCACTTTCACTAAATTGAGTTTAAAATCTCATAGATAATTATAATGACAATGTTAATAGAATCATAATATAATAAACTTTATTCCACATATTATATTATGAACCCAACTACCTACAGCTCCTGGTATGTGGCAACTATATCTAGATATTTGTCATATAAGCAAACAGAGAATTTCACAGCAGCTCCTAAGTGTGCAAATCAGGTATATCTTATGCAGAAGGAAGAGGATTTGCCCATGGGTGAAGCTGTGAGGCTAAGCCTAGACATACCTGTAGACCTCTGTCATCAGATCCTTCCTCCATTCCTCACCAGAGCACTATGCCTACACTTTGTGTTGTGGCACTTAGCCTTTCTTTTGGAAATCATTGTTTTCCATGTGCCTTATATCTTCTTTGAGCCTGGAAGCCATTCATGGATGGCATGCATGTCTACCTCCTCAAATTATAGTAGGTCCTCTATATATGACGTTGAAACTTGCCCTCCACCTCCTATTGCTGGTGATCCTTCAGCTGTACCATGTCCCACCTCCTCTTCCTCTACCAGTCAGTAACTCTTTTACTTGTTCACTCAATGCCATCCCCTGTTTGCCAGCTGTTGTACTGTTCTGCTGAACTTTTCAAGGTACTATACTCTGAGATTAAAAATGTTTTCCTTATTCTTCATGTTTTTTAATGTGTTATTTATGTGAAAAGTATTTAAAAAATAAAGTGCAGTAATATATATCCTATTGAGTTAGTTGAGTACTTCAAACTTTGTTGGACTTACAAGCAAATTGGATCTACAAGCACAGTCTTGGGACAGAATGCATTCATATGTAGGGGACTTCTTGTACCTGCCACAACTACTAGCATAGTGATTCCTTGGTTGATATTTCCTTAGTAATTAGTTTTGGAGTGAATAAAGGTATTAATGACAGAGCCAAATTAGTACGTGTCTTGTAACAAGCAGCATTGTATTTTAGATCAGTATATTTAAATGTGCTTCCTTCTAAAGATTTATGCCAGGTTTATAATCATTCATTTGCTTTTCTTTGTACCTCCCAAAGAATATTAAATAATATTTTTGAAATCAATTTTTATTGGATCATAGTGTATTTATAGTGTTGTGTTAGTTTCTGCTGTACATCAAAGTGAATAAGTTATACTTATACACATATACACTCTCTTCTAAGTACCAACTATATGGAGTACCATTCATATAGTTCATTACAAAACATTGAACAATCTTAGAATTAATGTGGGAGTTGTATTAGGGGAAAAAAATCAAAATGGTCCTGTGCCAGGTTTAAGTGATCAATTGGGCTTAGAAAAGGGAAAGCCCCTCACCACTCCCACGATTTCTCATTGTGCCGCTGCCCTGCTCTACAAACTCCAACTCTGTTTCAAGATGGTGCAACCAACATTCTCAGTTTATTTCTCTTAATTAATATTTTCTGAAAGAGTGAAATATGTTTATCATTGTCTGCTTTCTTTTGTCATGAGAACTGTTCTTCTTGGCCAAAGTTCAAGAATCAGACCATTCTGTCCCTCCAGACTGAGTGAAAATTCATGTCCTACTTATTAATAAAATAGATTCGTCTATGAGAAGAGAGGTTAGATTTTTAAGGAACAGATGGAAGATTCCTGGAATCAGACTTGAGAATCTTGCTACTGGCCTTCCTCATCAGTCTTCAAATCACCCCATATCATTTTTAAAATATTTTTAATTGTTTTTTTGCAACATATTTCCCTCCCCTAATCCTAAAACGACTCCCACAGGGCTGTCTGGAAGTAGATAGGGGATGGAACAGTGGTGCTAAAGATCAGCAAATTAAGAAGAGGCAACCTGTCCTGTCATTTAGGTAAATAGAAACTAACATAAGGAGCCTCTAGGAGTTTGGGGAATTATAGCCCTAATGTGGCTCTGGCTACACATACATAAAATCATAAATGTGTGCATCAATAGAAAAAGTAGTAAATATCCCTATCTGACAACTGAAAAGTCAAACCTATCCTAAAAAATATAAAAGAAACAAAACAAGAATTAAGCAATTAAACAAGAAAACAGCAACAAAAAGTACCCTCTAAAGGATTTTAAACTTTCCAAATGAATAAAACTTTGATTAATTAAAAATTAATATCTTCTTAGCAAATTTTAGAGTTATGTTATTCAAGAAAGAAAGAAAGAAAGGAAAGAAAGGAAAAGTTCATTTTTTTTTTTTAATCCAGAAGTCATGGCATTACACTGATACAAATACTGTGGCTTACTTTATAAAAAATAACAAAAAAGAAAAACCCCTTCTCCCGATTTTTTACTTTGTAATTCTTGTCTCAAAAGGAGCCTAAAATAGATTAACTACATGAGGGCAAGGGTATAGCTTAGTTTTCTTTATAAATGCAGCAAATTCTTGAAATATAATGTCGAAAACATGGAAGGGTCTGGATTTATCCTATTCACAAGCTCACAAGCCAGCCTCCCTCAGTTTCATGGATGCTGACAGAAAACAAGACAGGAGGCAGTTAATTACTCACAGCAATTGCACTAGCCAAAGTATGATCATTTGCATGTGCCAATTCCCTGTGCCCCACTTATCATGGGCTGGCAAAACAAGAGAGGTGACACCTGCATATACAGTGGTTTATACTACAAGAAAGGAACCTCAGGCTTAATCCTAATGCCTTATAGCAGATTTTTGCCTCAGAGGGACACAATATCTTTATTACACTGGACAGTCTACACAACTTCTTCTTTCCTAGAAGAGACATTATTTCTATTTTCCAAGGCTGTTCGCTTCACAAATATTCTTGAAAGAATATTGAGAACAAAAGCTGTTAGTACCTCTGTTTACAAGAAATGCAGTTAACACAAAAGACCCGCAGAGAATTGTCTTCTAACACATAATAGGTGTTCATTTCCAGTCTTCAATTAACTGATGAAAACAATGAAAATTAGTCCTATTACAAGCATTATTTCATCATATTATCACAGTCTAATTCTTGCTATATTCTTAAATGGTCAATGTGAATATAATCATTTTCTTCTTTCTTACTAATGTAACTCATTAAATGCTTAGTGTGTCTTTGTTCTGCACTAGAAATTACAACTTATTGGCAGAAATCACATCCTTGTTGTGTAACGAGTTTGCAATTCAAAGTAATAAATATTAATAAAACTACAGATATATTGGACTTACAATATATGACTGAACATGAAGAATGTTATTTTTGAGACACCACTGAATGCCTATGAATGAGAAAAAAAATTAAAATATACAATTAGTGTTAGGATTAGTGAAAATAACTATAGAAATATTATCACCTATGACTGAGTGAAGGAGAACAGATAGTTATTTTGATTAAAACTCACAATAAAAAGTTTTATGGAAGAAGAAATACTTCCAGATCTGTTTAAGAGAAAGGAAGCTCTTGGTATAAAACAGGAAAATGAATACTGAAAATAGATTAATATTTTTATATAAAAGTTAAAGTATGCTGTGTTAGAGTTGAAACTTCAGGACAGAATCACTGCCACAAATTTTATTACATTAAATAAATGAATATTACTCAAAGAAATGTAAGCTTTCATAAACATTGCTAAATATAAATGCATCTATTTGCATTAAAATAAATTTGCCTAAAGATATATTCAATTACTTAAAGGCATAGCCAAATCATATATTTTTCTAAAACATTCATTTGATAATTCCACTTCTAATCCATGTGATATCTGTATGCATTTAGCTCCAGCCAGATAATGTCTGTAACAGATGAGCATGATCTTCAGCTGACAGGCAGCAGGGAAAGAGGGACCTCAGTCCTACAACTGCCTGGTAAAGATTATTCTGCTGTGAGTGAGCCTAGTAGCAGACTTCTCTCTAGAACCTCCACACTTGAGTCCGGGCCAGCCAGTGCCTCAATTTGAGTGTATAGTATCTGGGGGCAGAGGACCCAGCTGAATCCACATGGACTTCTGACCCCATGAGCTATTAGACAACAGATGAATATTATTTTAAGCCACTAGATCTGTGGTAAGTTGTCATGACAGCTATAAGAACAAACACAATGGCATTCTGTAAGTATAACCCAACTTAATTTTGCAGGTTTCACCACTGCCCCCTGGCCCATATTTGGCCAGGTAGATATTCTAACTCTACTCTGTTCTCCACTTTTGTTTCTGATCTTTTGTCAGATTCCATATTCCCTGTTATCTGAAAAATATATTATTACTCAGCTTCAACATTTTACATAGGAAGTTTAAAAAATATTTAAATCACATCTCCGCTTTTATTTCTGATCTATACTTTAAAATAACTAGGCATTTTCTTCAAATTGAAAACATAGTCACATAAATACTGATGTTGAATATTGTTAATCTTTCTGAACTAATTCAGAAAACACATCACTGATAGCATTAGAGAGAATATGAATTCAACAACAAAAAAGCTTAAATTACATGAAACATAATCTTTAGATTACTTTTCAGCTATTCTTTGTGAGCATCCACAAAAATGAAAGATTTGAAAGGAAGACAAAGGTCAAATGATAACCCTCTGTTGTGTATCTTCCCTTACTGTGACTTGTTTAGATTTTCTGAATGTGTGTTGACTTAATAAAGTAAGATAGTTGATTTGAACTTCTGAAAAATTCATTATGACTCTGGTTGTCTCTAGATACTGATAGTATAGCCCTTCAATGCTCCACTTCCTTTTTCACTTCAGTATTCTGTTCTCAGTTCAGTTCAGTTCAGTCGCTCAGTCGTGTCTGACTCTTTGTGACGCCATGAATCGCAGCATGCCAGGCCTCCCTGTCCATCACCAAATCCCGGAGTTCACTCACACTCACGTCCATTGAGTCAGTGATGCCATCCAGCCATCTCATTCTCTGTCATCCCCTTCTCCTCCTGCCCCCAATCCCTCCCAGCATCAGAGTCTTTGCCAATGAGTCAACTCTACGCATGAGGTGGCCAAAGTACTGGAGTTTCAGCTTTAGCATCATTCCTTCCAAAGAAATCCCAGGGCTGATCTCCTTCAGAATGGACTGGTTGGATCTCCTTGCAGTCCAAGGGACTCTTAAGAATCTTCTCCAACACCACAGTTCAAAAGCATCAGTTCTTCGTCGTTCAGCCTTCTTCACAGTCCAACTCTCACATCCATACATGATTACCGGAAAAACCATAGTTTTGACTAGGTGGACCTTAATTGGCAAAGTAATGTCTCTGCTTTTGAATATACTATCTAGGTTGGTCATAACTTTTCCAAGGAGTAAGCATCTTTCAATTTCATGGCTGCAGTCACCATCTGCAGTGATTTTGGAGCTCCAAAAAATAAAGTCTGCCACTGTTTCCACTGTTTCCCAATCTATTTCCCATGAAGTGATGGGACTGGATGCCATGATCTTCGTTTTCTGAATGTTGAGCTTCAAGCCAACTTTTTCACTCTCCACTTTCACTTTCATCAAGAGGCTTTTTAGCTCCTCTTCACTTTCTGCCATAAGGGTGGTGTTATCTGCATATTTGAGGTTATTGATATTTCTCCTGGCAATCTTGATTCCAGCTTGTGTTTCTTCCAGTCCAGCATTTCTCATGATGTACTCTGCATATAAGTTAAATAAGCAGGATGACAATATACAGCCTTTTGACAATATACGTACTCCTTTTCCTATTTGGAACCAGTCTGTTGTTCCATGTCCAGTTCTAACTGTTGCTTCCTGACCGGCATACAGATTTCTCAAGAGGCAGGTTAGGTGGTCTGGTATTCCCATCTCTTTCAGAATTTTCCACAGTTTATTGTGATCCACACAGTCAAAGGCTTTGGCATAGTCAATAAAGCAAAAATAGATATTTTGCTGGAACTCTCTTGCTTTTCCATGATCCAGCAGATGTTGGCAATTTGACCTCTGGTTCCTCTGCCTTTTCTAAAACCAGCTTGAACATCAGGAAGTTCATGGTTCACGTATTGCTGAAGCCTGCCTAGGAGCATTTTGAGCATTACTTTACTAGTGTGTGAGATGAGTGCAATTGTGTGGTAGTTTGAGCATTCTTTGGCATTGCCTTTCCTTGCACTGGAGTGAAAACTGACCTTTTCCAGTCCTGTGGCCACTGCTGAGTTTTCCAAATTTACTGGCATATTGAGTGCAGCACTTTCACAGCATCATCTTTCAGGATTTGAAATAGCTCAACTGGAATTTCATCACCTCCACTAGCTTTGTTCGTAGTGATGCTTTCTAAGGCCCGCTTGACTTCACATTCCAGGATGTCTGGCTCTAGGTGAGTGATCACACCATCATGATTATCTTGTTTGTGAAGATCTCTTTTATACAGTTCTTCTGTGTATTCTTGCCACCTCTTCTTAATATATTTAAGGATTTAATAGATTTAAGGGCCTAGATCTGATAGATAGAGTGCCTGATGAACTATGGAATGAGGTTCGTGACATTGTACAGGAGACAGGGGTCAAGACCATTCCCATGGAAAAAAAATGCTAAAAGGCAAAATGGCTGTCTGGGGAGGCTATACAAATATCTGTGAAAAGAAGAGAAGTGAAAAGCAAAGGAGAAAAGGAAAGATATAAGCATCTGAATGCAGAGTTCTGTTCTCAGGCCTACATAATCATGGCATTGGAAATACTTTCCTTAGCAGTTTTGTTTTTGACTTTTTACAAAGTGCAGATCTCAAATATCTAGTTTGCACCTTGCCCTATTTATGCTGTGCTGTGCTTAGTTGCTCAGGTTGTCCAACTCTTTGAGACACCATGGACTGTAGACACCAGATTCCTCTGTCCATGGGAATTCTCCAGGCAAGATTACTGAACTGGGTTACCATGTCCTCCTCCAGAGGATCTTCCCAACCCAGGGATCAAACCCAGTCTCCTGCATTGCAGGTGGATTCTTCACTGAACCACCAGAGAAGCCCAAGAACACTAGAGTGCGTAGCTTATGTCTTCTCCAGCAAAACTTCCCTACCCAGGAATCAAACCGGGGTCTTCTGTTTTGCAGGCGGATTCTTTAGCAGCTGAGCTACCAGGGAAGCCCCCTTATTATTTTACAATTTATTTAAAAAATCTTCCTATTCTGTGAAAACTTTTGTCTTAGTTATTATTCCCCACTGCAATAATCTGGTAAATACAAAAAGTTAATAGAAATTCCACCCACAATTTTTTTTTCCAACTTTTTGTCCTTTATTGTTGTTCAGTTGTTCAGGACTGTCCAACTCTTTGTGATCCCATGGACTGCAGCACGCCAGGATTCTCTGTCCTTCGCTATCTCCCGGAGTTTACTCAAACTTATGTCCACTGAGTTGATGATGCCACCCAACCATTTCATGCTCTATCATCCCCTCTCTTCCTGCCTTCAATCTTTCCCAGCATCAGGATCTTTCCTAATTAGTTCACTCTTTGCATCAAGTGGCCAAAGTATTGGAGCTTTAGCTTCAGCATCAGTCCTTCCAATGAATACTCAGGGTTGATTTCCTTTAGGATCTACTGGTTCGATCTGCTTGCAGTCCAGGGAACTCTCAAGAGTCTTCCCCAACACCACAGTTCAAAAGCTTCAATTCTTTGGCTCTAAGTTTCCTTATAGTCCAACTCTCACATCCATACATGACTACTGGAAAAACCATTGCTTTGACTAGACTGACCTCTGTTGGAAAAGTAATGTCTCCGCTTTTCTCTTTTCTTCCAAGGAGCAAACATCTTTTAATTTCATGGCTGCAGTCACCATCTGCAGTGATTTTGGAGCCCAAAAATATAAAGTCAGTCACTGTTCCATTATTCCCCCATCTATTTGCTGTGAAGTGATAGGACTGGATGCCTTGAACTTCGTTTTCTGAACGTTGAGTTTTAAGCCAACTTTTACACTCTCCTCTTTCACTTTTATTAAGAGCCTCTTTAGTTCTTCTTTGCTATCTGCCATATGGTTGTTGTCATCTGCATATCTGGGGTTACTGATATTTCTCCTGGCGATCTTGTTCCAGTTTGTGCTTCACCCAGCCCAGCATTTTACTTGATGTACTCTGCATATAAGTTAAATAAGCAGGGTGAGAATATACAGCCTTGACACATTCCTTTCTCGATTTTGAACTAGTTCATTGTTCCATGTCTGGTTCTAACTGTTGATTCTTGGCCTGTATAAAGTTTTCTCAGGAGGCAGGCCAGGTAGTCTGATATTCCCATCTCTTACAGAATTTTCCACAGTCTTTTGTGGCCCACACAGTCAAAGGCTTTAGTGCAGTCAATAAAGCAGAAGTAGATGTCTTTCTGGAACTCTCTTGCTTTTTTGATGATCCAAAGGATGTTAGCAATTTGACCTGTGGTTCATCTGCCTTTTTCTAAATCCAGCTTGAACATCTGGAAGTTCATGTTTCACATACTCTGAAGCCTGGCTTGGAGAATTTTGAGCAATACTTTGCTAGTGTGTGAATGAGTGCAACTGGGCAGTAGTTTGAGCATTTTTTGGCATTGCCTTTCTTTGGAATTGGAATGAAAACTGACCTTTCCCAGTCCTGTCTCCACTGCTGAGTTTTCTAGATTTGCTGACATATTGAGTGCAGCATTTTCACACCATCATCTTTTAGGATTTGAAATAGCTCAGTTGGAATTCCATCACCTCCACTAGCTTTGTCCCTAAGACCCACTTGACTTCACATTCCAGGATGTCTGGGTCTAGGTGAGTGATCACACCATTGTGGTTATCTGGGTCATGAAGATCTTCTTTGTATAGTTTTTCTGTGTAGCCTTGCCACCTCTTCTTAATATCCTCTGCTTCTGTTAAGCCCATACAATTTCTGTCATTTATTGTGCCCATCTTTGAATGAAATGTTCCCTTGATATCTTTACTTTTCTTGAGGTGATCTCTAGTCTTTCTGATTCTACTGTTTTCCTCTATTTCTTTAGATTGATCACTGAGGAAGACTTTCTTATCTCCCCTTGTTATTCTTTGGAGCTCTGCATTCATATGGGTATATCTTTCCTTTTCTCCCTTGCCTTTCACTTCTCTTCTTTACTCAGCCCCTTGTTAGGCCTCCTGAGATGATCTTTTTGCCTTTTTGGCATTTCTTTTTCTTGAGGATGGTCTTGATCACTGCTTCCTGGATGGAATGAACCTCCATCCATTGTTCTTCAGGCACTCCTTCTATAAGATCTAATCCCGTGAATCTATTTGTCATTTCCACTGTATAATCTTAACGGATTTGATTTCAGTCATACCCAAATGGCCTTGTGGTTTTCCCTACTTTCTTCAATTTCAGCATGAATTTGGTAATAAGGAGTTCATGATTTGAGCCACAGTCAGCTCCCAGTGTTATTTTTTCTGACTGTATAGTGTTTCTCCTTTTTTGGCTGTAAAGAATATAATCAATCTGATTTTGATATTGACCATCTGGTGATGTCCATGTGTAGAGTCTTCTCTTGTGTTGTTGGAATAAGATGTTGGCTATGAACTGTGCATTCTCTTGGCAAAACTCTGTTAGCCTTTGCCCTGTTTCATTTTGTTCTCCAAGGCCAAATTTGTCTGTTACTCCAGGTATTTCTTGTCTTCCTAATTTGAATTCCAGACCCCTATAATGAAAAGGATATCTTTATTTTGGGTGCTAGTTCCTGAAGGTCTTATAGGTCTTCAATGAACCATTCAACTTCAGTTTCTTCAGTGTTACTAGTCAGGGCATAGACTTGGAATACTGTGATATTGAGTGGTTTCCTTGGAAATGAACAGAGATCATTCTGTTTTTGAGATTTCACCCAAGTACTACACCTTAGACTCTTATTGACTATGATGACTACCCCATTTCTTCTAAGGGAACTTGTCCACAGTAGTAGACATAATGGTCACCTGAATTAAATTTGCCCATTCCAGTCCATTTTATTTCATTGATCCCAAAAATGTCAATATTCACACTTGCCATCTCCTGTTTGACCACTTCCAATTTGCCTTGATTCATGGACCTAACATTCCAGGTTCCTTTGCAATATTACTCTTTACAGCTTTGTCCATCACCAGTCACATCCACAACTGGGTGTTGTTTTTGCTTTGGCTCCATCCCTTCATTCTTTCTGGAGTTATTTCTCCACTGATCTCCAGTAGCATACTAGGCACCTACAGATCTGGGGAGTTCATATTTCAGTGTCCTATTTTTTTGCCTTTTCCTACTGTTCATGGGGGTTCTCAAGGCAAGAATACTGAAGTGGTTTGCCATTCCCTTTTCCAGTGGACCATATTTTGTCAGAACTCTCCACCATGACCTGTCCTTCTTGGGTGGCCCTACACAGCATGGTTCATAGTTTCATTGAGTTAGACGAGGCTGTAGTCCATTTGATCAGTTAGGCTAGTTTTCTGTGATTGTGGTTTTCATTCTATCTGCCCTATGATGGATAAGGATAAGAGGTTTATGGAAGCTTCCTGATGGGAGATACTGACTGAGTGGGAAACTGAGTCTTGTTCTGATGGGTGCAGCTATGCTTAGTAAATCTTTAATCCAATTTTCTGTTGATGGGTGGAACTGTGTTCTCTTCCTGTTGTTTGACCTGAGGCCAAACTATGGTGGAGATAATGGAAATGATGGCAACCTCCTTCAAAAAAAAAAAAAATTCCAGAGGTTATCCTATACAATGTATCCTTATGGAGGAGTAGAAGGACTTGCACTCATCTTCTCCTGTAAGAACTACAAAATTACAACTTGCTGCTGAATAATGGTTGGCAGGATAATGTTGGATACCACCAAAAAAAAGATACCCCACATCCAAGGGCTAAGGAATAGACCCAGCAAGATGGTAGGAGGGAGGAAAAATTGCATTTAGAATCAACCCCATAGCTTCCAAGACACGGCTTCTTTGGAGGGCTCAAAGAAACCTTGTGTGCACCATGATCCAGAGATCCCCCAGAGACTGAGTCAGAACTGTGTTTGAGTGTATCCTGTGGAGGTTCTGGTCAGCAGTGGCCTATCACAGGGGCAGGGGCTCTGGGTGCAGCAGACCTGGATGTGGCATAAGCCCACTTAGAGTAGGTCGCCATTAATCCCACCATACAGATGCCAGAATTTACGCAAGACTGGGAAAACAGACTCTTGGAGGGTACAAACAAAACCTTGTGCACACCAGAATCTAGGAGAAAGGAGCAGTGATGACAAAAGAGACAGATCCAGACTTGCCCGTGAGTGTCCAGGAGTCTCCAGCAGAAGTGTGTGTCGGTGGTGGTCTGCTGCAGGGTCGGGGCACTGAGTGTAGCAGTGCGTGCAAGGGACCTTTTTAAGGAGGTCGCCATTATCTTCATTGCATAATGGACTTAGATTAAGCCATATGAAGTCCTTGACTTTTGAGCATTTTTGACCTATAATATTATTTCAGTGGGTCAACCTGATACATATGATTTGAGAAAGAAAAATGAAGAGTCTGCTGATATTTCTCAATCAATGATGCCATGTTTGAATATAGTAAAAATCCTGGTGCAGTTTGTGATGCTGGCATATGTCATGGTGACAGTGAGGGTTGGCAGGGGAATGCTTGCATGTGATTAAAAAGATAAAAGCATAATCCATCTCCTAGTTTTCCAGTTTGTCTATAGTAAACTTGTTTGACTATCAATACTTAAATCTCAAGCTTTAAGGCCCAAGACACTTTTTCCCTCAAAACGATGTTTTTTCCTAATTGCTGGGCCCTTGGGAAAATTTAATGTAGTGCTTTACTGTGTTTGCCACATGCTTCTTCCATTAACCTTGTGAAATAGCCTTGTTTCAGTCCATAAAGAAATAATTTACATACCTTGCCATTCTCTGTGTTCTATTTTATATTTTTTCTTATTCTTTTAATACTTTTTAGTTTATGTGCTTAAAAGATGAAAATAATCTTTAGGGGTATCTCTCTCAACTTCTTTTTCTAATTCATGAATAATCTCTTCAGCATCTTAAACCAACAGAATATCTGTGAAAAAGTATGGTGATAAACAATTCACCGTGTTATGAAAAAGGCCACCTCGATTTGAGATGACTTAATTGTTAGAAAATTATTCTTACACCATCATGTAATATGAAAGTTGAAAATGACTTTGGATATTAGCTAATCCAATCCTCCATTAAATCTGTTGAGGTTTATGTGATTGGGTGTATAAAAAAATAAACTAGTGATAAATTGAAAAAGGTACAGTAGGTTAGTGAAAACTACAGTGAAGGAAAAAACCTTAGAAAATGTGATGAGATATTGGGGAAGGGAAGCCCCTTGGACTAGGGGGGTCAAGGATATTCTAGCTGAGTTCTTCTCTGCCAAAACACAGGCAACACATGATAAATCAGTATTTATTAGATGAACAAATAAGTAAAGTGAAAAGGAAACTACTAATAAATAAATGTAGATTTATATTGAAATTTTTGTCAACCTAAACATTTTTCCTTTCAGTTTAACACAAGTAAGTAGCGTGGATCAGGGGCATGAACAGAACCCCAGAGTAATGGTCCTTTGGGGGCCATTACCTTGAAGCTGATTAAATTTATATCTACTCTACAGAAAAATGCACACATACCTATGCATACAACACTCTCCAGTGGCTTTATTTTATCTCTCCATTATCAAGAAGGCATTGTAATGTGAAGAGCCTGATTTCCTCTGAATGTTAGTTTCTTGTGTAACAAAAGTTGTCCTTCTTTAGTCATTTCAGCATTATTGATGATGTTCATCTTTATCACCAAGGAAAGGTGCAAATATTCCCCCTGCAGAAGTAACCTTTGTAATGTGTCTGATTTTCTATAGATACTTCTAGCAGAAATAAGTACTCTACCCATGGCCTGTGAAGCATATGTCCAGTTTGGGATGTTACTTCAGGCATGCTATTGGTGTCTGGGTCATATTCCTTGCCCTTGTATGGCCCCAGGGACCTGGATCTGTCTGCTTGCTCTCCAGCAATCAGCATCTCCATCTCTTTGCTGAAGGGCTCTCTCTAGGCTGCCCCAGTTACACCTACCTGAGTGCTGCAGGGAGAACAGAAAGTCCTTGGGAATTTATGTTCCTGGAGGGTGTCCTTGAAATACTAACTCGCATGTCTGGGGCAGACACTTCCCAATTCTCCTGTGGTCTGGCCAGGATCACTAAGAAGTGTGGCCTGGACCCTGTCAGAAGCTCTGAGCCCATGGGAGAAGACTCCCATGAGAACTTGTAGACCCTTGCTTGAGTGCCTGCATTTCCCACCCCACTTCCCAGGTTCATACCACACTTCTCTGGGAAAACTTCTGAGAGAACCACTTTCACAGAAACTCATGTCAGGTCTGCCTCTGGAAAATTCTACCGAAACATGTTAATAGTGTTATCTATTTCCCAGTTGCTTGTTAAATAGACTGAATAGAAGAACTTACAAGTAATGTTGATTTTGAGGGATTGTAACCAGTGCAGGTGCATAGGGCTCCATGCTCAGATGGAGACCCCACACTGGTACTTGGGGTTCATACTCTGTGGTCACCATCTTGAAACTCTTAATAATTTTGTCTTTGAATCTGTGTTTTGTTTGCAAAGCATGATGGGACAGTGAAGCAAGTGGCAGTGTCTGGGTTTATACATGGCCCTGCATCATGCTCCCTCAGCTCCCTGGGGCAGACAAGGGTCTCAGTCCCTTGCTCCACCACATAGACTTAGCACCTGCACCACATTGTCCCCATCAAGTCCTGAGTGTGGGTTCTAGGAAGGTTGCATAGAGTTGCAGGGTAGGGAGTCAGCATATGTGAATTTTTGTACGCCCCTCAGGAGCATCTTTTTCCCTAAGGGAGTATGACATTTAAAAAGCAAATAAAAATACAATGACATTTAAAGAGAGAGACTATAGAGGGAAAAAAAGTGTTTTCTTTTTCCTGCTTTAGAAAAAGCAAATTTTCATATGGCAGTGGACACCAGAAATTAGGTAGCTACCCATATCATACCATTGCAATAGTTATAATAAAGACTGCAGTACCTTGAAAAAGATATTATGTCATTTACATCACAAGAATATCCACAAAATAACTCAAGCTAAGAAGAATGCCTCCAGAAATTTTTTCTGAATCAATGCTGTAGAAACTGCTAGTTGCTTAATCCAACTTCCATTTCCTCTATTCATTCTTAATAACAGATACATAACTTTTTAAAGACACATCAGTTCAGTTCAGTTCAGTCACTCAGTTGTGTCCGACTCTTTGCAACCCCCATGAATTGCAGCACACCAGGCTCTCCTGTCCATCACCAACTCCCGGAGTTCACTCAAACACACGCCCATCGAGTCAGTGATGCCTTCGAGCCATCTCATCCTCTGTCCTCCCCATCTCCTGCTGCCCTCAATCTCTCCCAGCATCAGAGTCTTTGCCAATGAGTCAACTCTTCGCATGAGGTGGCCAAAGTACTGGAGTTTCAGCTTTAGCATCATTCCTTCCAAAAAACACCCAGGACCGATCTCCTTGAGAATAGACTGATTGGATCTCCTTGCAGTCCAAGGGACTCTCAAGATTCTTCTCCAACACCACATGTCAAAAGCATCAATTCTTCAGCACTCAGCTTTCTTCACAGTCCAACTCTCACATCCATACATGACCACTGGAAAAACCACAGCCTTGACTAGACAGACCTTTGTTGGCAAAGTAATGTCTCTGCCTTTGGATATGCTATCTAGGTTGGTCATAACTTTTCTTCCAAGGAGTAAGCATCTTTTAATTTCATGGCTGCAGTCATCATCTGCAGTGATTTTGGAGCCCAGAAAACTAAAGTAAGCTGCTGTTTCCACTGTTTCCCCATCTATTTCCCATGAAGTGATGGGACCAGATGCCATTATGCTCATTTTCTGAATGTTTAAGCTTTAAGCCAACTTTTTCACTCTCCTCTTTCACTTTCATCAAGAGGTTTTTTAGTTCCTCTTCACTTTCTGCCATAAGAGTGATATCATCTACATATCTGAAGTTTTTGATATTTCTCCCAACAATCTTGATTCCAGCTTGTGTTTCTTCCATCCAAGTGTTTCTCATGATGTACTCTGCATAGAAGTTAAATAAGTAGAATGACAATATACAGCCTTGACGTACTCCTTTTCCTATTTGGAACCAGTCTGTTGTTCCATGTCCAGTTCTAACTGTTGCTTCCTGACCTGCATATAGGTTTCTCAAGAGGCAGGTCAGGTGGTCTGGTATTCCCATCTCTTTCAGAATTGTCCACAGTTTATTGTGATCCACACAGTCAAAAGCTTTGGCATAGTCAATAAAACAGAAATAGATGTTTTTCTGGAACTCTCTTGCTTTTTCCGTGATCCAGCAGATGTTGGCAATTTGATCTCTGGTTCCTCTGCCTTTTCTAAAACCAGCTTGAACATCAGGAAGTTCATGGTTCATGTATTGCTGAAGCCTGGCTTGGAGGATTTTGAGCATTACTTTACTAGCATGTGAGATGAGTGCAATTGTGTGGTAGTTTGAGCATTCTTTGGCATTGCCTTTCTATGGGATTGGAATGAAAACTGACCTTTTCCAGTCCTGTGGCCACTGCTGAGTTTTCCAAATTTACTGGCATATTGAGTGCAGCACTTTCACAGCACCATCATTCCATATAATCCAGATTAGACTTTTCAGTCTCCCTTATATCTGAATATGATCCTGTGACTAGATTCAGGCTGCTGAAACCTTAGCATATATATGTTTGAGGGACTTCCACTAAAGTCACCTTATAGCCAAAGGAACTTTTTCTGCCCATTTGTCTCCCATCTTTCTTAGAGGTTGAAACTCAACTGTGAAACACCCATCTTGGCTCAGGGGACAACTGTGTGAATAGAAATAAAGGGTGAAGATAATAAAGTGGAAAGACAAAAGTTTGAATCTTTAACAGAAATGGTATATCTCTCTAGATTGGCTATGTCTGAACTTCCTTTATGTAAGAAAGAAATATGAACCTATATCTTGAAGTCATAGTGTTTTATTTTTATTTTTCCTGATGGGTAGGCACACTTAAACTTAGTTGACAAAAAAGGAAATAATTTTCCCTTAAAATGTCTAAAATATAATTAACTTCCTTAATACACATCCACAGAAAGCCAATGTTAACCAATGACAGCAAAAGGAACTTTACATTTTATTCCAATTTTTTATTTAAAAACACACCTCTAGGAAAGGTGGTTGTTCAAATCCTTGTCTCTAATGAAACTGACAACTTTCAGAGCAATGGAAAAAAGATGTATTGGAGTAGTTGCACATTAAATGTGTACATTAGGGGACATAATATGGAAGTCTCTGAATATCCTCACAACTTATCACATCACCATTGCTATACTGAATATAATGTCTCTGAAAGGTTCATTATGTTGACACACGATCCCCAGTGTGATGGTATTAGGAAGTTAGGCCTTTGGAAGGTGAGAGGGTGGCACCTTCATGAATGTGATAACATCCTTACAAGAGAAACCCTAGAACTCCCTTACCCTTTCCACCATATGAACACATAGCAAGAAAACAGCTGTCTATGAGCCAGGAAGAGAATTCTCACCAGTACACCAAATCTGTCAGTGACTTGACCTTTGACTTACTAGTCTTCAGAACTCTGATACCTAAATTTCTGCTGTTTATAAGCCAACCAGTCTATGATATTCTGTTATACTCTGAGCCTGAAATAAGGTAATCATGTTGGATATTAAATGCCATTGAGACTTGATAAGTTTTAATAAAATAAATACACTAGTTTAAGAAGTTAAATTTCAGTTAGTAAATAACAGCTAGTATTTGCTGAGACTTTCTATGGATCAATTATTTTACTAAATGTTTTCCATAAATATTTAATTTAAAAAGCATTAAAAAAATAATATCACAATGCATATTCAGCATTAGTTCTTAGATAACTTTTTCATTATTGAAAGACTAAACACACAGATGAGCAATAGCCAGAACCTATATGCCAAGAAATCCCTGATCACAAAGGAAGTGTAGGAAGCCAGACCACAAGTTTTAAAATGATCAGACCAAACAACCACATCTCTAAAACTGTTGACCTAGAATTGTCAGGATTTGACCAATGACCTGCAAGTAATTTTTCTTTTCCCTTGCTTCCACCACAGGGCCAACTAGAGAAAGCCAAGTATGTACCCAATCCAGTCACATACAATACATGGCTGCTTAGCTTGCCTCCAGTGTTTCCGTGCCGATAATCTCCCATTAGAAACTTTCTCTTTCTCTGTAAAGTTTTCTCACATGCCTAACTGCCTCAGCATCTCTGCTAAATGCAGGTGATGATAACTGATGCATTGTGCAGATATCCTCCACTGCTTCTCACTGGAGTGGTCCTTGTTCATTTCTACAGGGTGGAATGGGTAAACATCTCTGGGGGCAAATACAGAAATAGGAATCACATCCTTGAAAATGGGTACAAACTTTAATCAGTTTTTCTACTTCAAGTAATTCATCCTGAAGAAATAAAATTAAAAAAAAATAGAAAAATTTACATGAATAATCCTTGCATTATTATATATAATATTGAAAAGAGTAGAGCCTATCTATCAAAAATAGGACTTTGATTGACTAAATTGTGGTAAAGAAGAGAATAAAATGATATGTTGTCATTAAAAGTATGTAATGGAGGAGCATTTATAGACATGCAGAGTTTTTTTTCAGTATGTTTTGAGGTGAAATGAAAAAAGTTAAAGTACGAACAACACTATCTTATTATTTTTTCAATCTATTAGCAGTGATTTCTCCTAGATGGTTTAAATTAAGTACAGTTCATATTTTCTTCATGGTTGAAACTATATATTTGATTGTATCTTAAGAAATAAAGTAATGTTTTATTTAATTATAAAAGCAAAAAACTGCTACCCTGAATTATATTACTTGGTCCAATCAACATGATCATTTGTGTAACATTATCTGTGCTTTATTGTGATGATATTTGCCTCAAAATGTTAAAATACATTAGTAATTATAGAAATGAAAAAATAAATGAAAACAGCCCATTGTTCTCTCACTTATTAAACTAAATAAACCAAATAAACCAAAGCAAATAGCAAAACTATTAGATAAATATAAAAACAATACTTCTTGCTAGCATCACAGAACTGAAAAGATAGCAATAAATTAGAGAGGTAAGTCAAATTGTAAAATTTACACTCATTCTTCAACCCAAAGTGTATCTACCCCTTTGTAATGCAGTGGCCCTGGTCCAGCACTAAGCTGGCAAACATGCTCTAAGCAGGAGCTTGAAAGGTACTTATATGTTTTGAATTTCTCACTTATATTGAAACTGAGGTCATCATTAATAAGATCTCCTGAACCATAATTTGCTTAATAAATACTAAGCTGTAACCGCCTTCACTGACCAAGCTTACTTTAATTGTTCCTGTGAATAGCACAACTTTCAAGTTTCAGGCAGCCTCAGACAATGAATAATCCACTCCAGTACTCTCGCCTGGAAAATATCATGGGCGGAGGAGCCTGGAAGTCTGCAGTCCATGGGGTCGCTGAGGGTCGGACATGACTGAGCGACTTCACTTTCACGCAGTGGAGAAGGAAATGGAAACCCACTCTAGTGTTTTGCCTGGAGAATCCCAGGGACGGGGGAGCCAGGTGGGCTGCCATCTATGGGGTTGCACAGAGTCGGACACAACTGAATTGATTTAGCAGCAATCTTGCCTGGAAACTCCCATGGATGGAGGAGCCTGGTAGGCTGCAGTCCATGGGGTCGCACAGAGTCGGACACGACTGAGCGACCTCACTTTCACTTTTCACTTTCATCCATTGGAGAAGAAAATGGCAATCCACTCCAGTGTTCTTGCCTGGAGAACCCCAGGGACGGCGGAGCCTGGTAGACTGCCGTCTTTGGGGTCGCACAGAGTCGGACATGACTGAAGCGATTTAGCAGCAGCAGCAGGCAATGGCAACCCACTCCAGTACTCTTGCCTGGAAAATCCCATGGACGGAGGAGCGTGGTAGGCTGCAGTCCATGGGGTCGCAAAGAGTCGGACACGACTGAGCAACTTCACTTTTACTTTTCACTTTCCAGCATTGGAGAAGGAAATGGCAACCCACTCCAGTGTTCTTGCCTGGAGAATCCCGGGGATGGGGGAGCCTGGTGGGCTGGCGTCTATGGGGTCGCACAGAGTCAGACAGACTGAAGTGACTTAGCAGCAGCAGCAGCAGCAGCAGCAGCAGCAGCAGCAGCAGCAGCAGCAGCAGCAGACAATGTATCCCAAGATTCCTTAGCAACCTTCCATAGACAACTGTTTTGCAATATGGATGACTATAGTAACAGTTGCTTAAGAGTCAGCTCTTGTTCAGTTCAAGGTCCTGCTGTTTAAGACTTTTGGGGACAGACCACCAACCTTCCAACTGTCATAGGGCCTAAAAATTCACCCTCAGATCATGCCAATGCTGCCATTTTCTGAATATATGTCCTATGAAAAAGCAAGTAATTCAGATAAGTCTGCAAAAAAAAAAAAGTTCACCTTTTCTTTAACTTTAATCACCTTTCCCACATCTCAGACCATCCTGTTTCTTAAACATCCTGAGCCTTTCATCTTCAGGGAGGTGCATCAGAGTCTTGTTCTCCCATCTCCTCTCTTGGCTGCCTCAGAAATAAACCGCTTCTTTGCTACAAACCTTGGTGTCTCAGTGTTTGGCTTACTGAATATCAGGCAAGTTAACCTGGTTCAGTAGCAGTATCTTCTGTGTCAGCTACAAGGGACATATCAAGGTTAGTCCCAGACAGAGGATGAGATCAGTGAGGAGTGGTATCAGATCAACCCAGTCCTCCCAGATGTCCCCAGACAGCCAAACAAGCCTCACCAAGATTTTCAAGGCTGCCTGGCTGACCATCTGAAGTATGTAGGCAATATGCACTTATTTTTGTATTTAACTGAAGTACTGTGATTGCTTCTTACATAGCATTATTACAGTAACAGATAACATATGGAAGCCAAAGTCTAACATGAAATAGCAAGCCCAGAAATAAACCTACAGGCTTAAGGTCATTAATCAATGACAAAGGTAGCAAAAACAAAAACAACAACAACAACAACAAATACTGGAGAAAATACAGTCTCTTCAACAAGTAGTACTAAGAAAACTGGACATGTAAAAGAATGAAATTAGAATACTCCTTCACACTATATCTAAAAATAAACTTGAAATGAATTAAAGAATTAGAACTCCTAGAAGAGAACATGAACAGAATGCTCTTTGACATAAATCACAGTGGCGTTTTTTTTTTTTTTTTTTTTTAGATCTGTCTCCTAAGGCAAAAGGAACAAAAGCAAAAGTCAACAAATGAGACCTAATTAAACTTAAATGTTTTTCCATAGCAAAGAAAACCATAGACAAAATGAAAGACAACATACTAAAAGAGAGAACATATTTGCAAATAATATGACCAATAAAGGGTTAATACCCAAAAATATAGAAATAGCTCATACAACTCAATACCAAAAAAAAAAAAAAAAAAAAGCCTGATTCAGAAAATGGGGAGAAGACTTGAAAACTTATTTTCAAAGAGGATATACAGATGGCCAATAGGCAAAGAAAGAAATGCTAGGCACTATTGCTGCTGCTGCTGCTAAATCACTTCAGTCGTGTCCGACTCTGTGCAACCCCATACATGGCAGCCCACCCAGCTCTGCCATCCCTGGGATTCTCCAGGCAAGAACACTGGAGTGGGTTGCCATTTCTTTCTCCAATGCATCCTCAGATAAATTCAAACCAAAACTACAATGAGATATCACCTCATAACTTTTAGCATGGCTATCATAAAAAAGTCTATCTATAATAAATGGAGAGCATGTGAATAAGGGGAACCCCAGTACACTATTGATGTGAAAGTAATTGATACAGCCACTATGGAAAACAGTATGGAGGTTTCTCAAAAAACTGAAAATAGAAATACCATATGATCAAGCAAGCCCATTCCTAGGTACACATTTGAAGTAAGTAAAATCATTAATTCAAAAAGATATATGCATACCATTGTTCTTAGCAGTAGTATTTACAATAGCCAGGACATGGAAGCAACCTAAGTGTCCATCAACAAATAAAAGGATAAAGAAGATGTACATATAAAGAGTGGAACATTAGCCATGAAAATGACCTAAATTCTTCTCTTTGCAATAATGTAGATGGACCTAGGGGCTTCCCTGGTAGCTCAGCTGCTAAAGAATCTGCAGGAGACCCCAGTTTGATTCCTGGGTCACGAAACTCCCTTGGAGAAGGGGTAGGCTACCCACCCCAGTATTCTTGGGCTTCCCTCATGGCTCAGATGGTAAAGAATCTGCCTGCAATGTGGGATACCTAGGTTCGATCCCTGGGTTGGGAAGATCCCCTGGAGGAGGGCATGGCAGCTCACTCCACTATTCTTATCCAGGGAATCCCCATGGATAGAGGAACCTGGTGGGCTACAGTCCATGAGGTCACAAAGAGTCAGACACGACTAAGTGACTAAGCACAGCACAGCCCAGGTGTACCTAGAGGGCATTATACTTAGTGAAATAAGACAGAGAAAGATAAAAACTCTATGGTATCACTTACATGTGGAATCTAAGACATAAAACTGTGAATGTGTGTAAAATAAAAATACTGACAGATATAGAGAAGGAACCAGTGGTTACCAGTGAGAAGAGAAGAGGGGGAAGAGCAAGATGGGGTAGGAGATTAAGAGATAAAAGCTATTAAGTATAAAATAAGCAACAAGGATACAGCAGAGGGATATATAGCCATTATTTTATAATAACTTTAAGTGGAGTATAATCTATCAAAATATATTGAATTGTTCTGTTGGACACCTGAAATCAACATAATGTTGTAAATCATCTGTACTTCAATAAAAAATTAAAAAAAAAAAAAAACACCTCTAAGTAATAAACTGGAGCTCAGATGACAAACTGGACCCCAAACTTCACTTTGTCCTGAGGACATTTGCCAAACTGAAAGAATTTATGCTTTTTGAAAATGTATATATTGCAGTATGATTTCCACAAAAAGGACGGTCACATTCATAATTTCATGTACTTCCTTTTTATTTGTCCTGATAACTTAAACTTTATAATTTTCAAAAATATCATATGGTAATATTAAGTATAGTCACTGTGCTGTATATGCTTTTGTGGTTTTATATTTACAGAGAATGGCAGAAAGCGTTAGATGCCAGGACAGGCCCAAGGTGAGGGTGGAGTCAAAGAGCTCATCTCCCTGTAAGCAGTGACTGAGGTGTTTGATAGAGGAAGATAAACCATCTCTTTGAAAGAAGACAGCGTTCATCATAGGGCTAAAAGAATTCCAACAAATAATTTTTTAAAATAATAATAATAATGCCAGTAATGATAAGCATCTTATTTTAAAAAATAATGAAGTGCAATAGAAAATGAAATAGCATGAACAAAAAGTAGAAGAGACAAAAAGTAGAAAAGGATTTGGAAATACATTAGATATTAGAATTTAAAGAAATATTTTTTTAAAAATGTATGCTTACTGCAGTCAAAGTAATAAAATAACAATAACTAAAGTTATACCAATTAATAGGACACTATAAGTTATAGCCTAGCATTTTTGAAAAAAACTACATAGGAGTTTTAGAAATAAAACTATTGCTGAAGTTAAAAATTCAGACTAGCATTAGACATGACTATTTTATCTTCTTTGTTAAGAGGTGTTTCTGGTATATTTCTGTGTCTAAATTCTGTGTTTATTTTCAGATATCACATTTACAATCCTACAACTAATAAATCAGTCTGTTTAATCAAAATAGTGTCAAATTGATAGATTGGAAATTGTATTTCATTGCTGCAATATTTTAATTTGCCTTTTTTTTTAATTTTTAAGGAGGTTGAACATTTTTTTTTCTATTCATTACAGCTTTTTCATTTATCCTCTCTAAGTTTCTTGTTAATACTTTAGTCTCTGATTCTACTGAATTATATACTTGCTTCTTATTTCACTGTAAAATAGAATATCTAAAATATTTTATATTATGATATTAACATAATTAATTCTCTGTTACATATGGCAAATACTTTCTTCTTGTTTATTTTTTTAGAAAACGATTCTACTAGTTCAGGAAGATCTCTATTTTAATAAACACAAGGAAAAGTCACTGATCAAAGGGGAAGCTGCTATTGTCAGCCAAATTGAAAATTGAAAAGGGATGTGAGATAATCCCAATGATTATAATTATTTACCATAAAGGCAATCAGCAATTGCCAAAGTTAGTGCTTTTGTAGAAATTATATTCTTTACAATGTTAATATTCTTGTTGTTGTTCAGTCGCTCAGTCATGTCTAACTCTTTGCGACCCCATGGACTGCAACATGCCAGGCTTCCCTGTCCTTCACCATCTCCCAGAGTTTGTCCAAATTCATGTCCATTGAGTCAGTGATGCCATCCAACCATCTCATCCTCTGTCGTCCCTTTCTCCTCTTGCCTTCAGTCTTTCCCAGCATCAAGGTCTTTTCCAATGAGTTGGCCCTTCACATCATGTGGCCAAAGTATTGGAGCTTCAATTTCAGCATCAGTCCTTCCAATGAATATTCAAGGTTGATTTCCTTTAGGATTGACAATGTTAATAAATATGTTTAATTTTTGTTATAATTTATTTGTATAGACAATAGGTCTTAGTTTTAATAAAGTTCATTATGAAATGGATACCGAAAAAATATTAACAGAAATGAGAATAAGTTTGTGGTCTCATATAACTTCTAATTTAATAAAATACTAAGGATTTCCAGCAAAGCTTCCCTGGTGGCTCAGAGGGTAAAGTGTCTGCCTGCATTGCAGGAGACCTGGGTTTGATCCCTGGTTCAGGAAGATCCCCTGGAGAAGGACATGGCAACTCACTCCAGTATTCTTGCCTGGAGAATCCCATGGATGGAGGAGCCTGGTAGGCTACAGTCCACGGTGTTGCAAACAGTCAGACACGACTGAGTGGCTTCACTTTTCTTTCCAGCAAAGCAGATCAATGAATCTTCTAGTTTTGTTTTTGATGTTCAGTCTCTAAGTTGTGTCTGACTCTTTGCGACCCCATGGACTGCAGCTTGCCAGGCTTCCCTGTCCCTCACCATCTCCCAGAATTTTCCCAAGTTCATGTCCATTGAATTAGTAATGCCATCCAGCAATCTTATCCTCTGCCACACTCTTCTGCTTTTGGCTTCAATCTCTCCCATTAGTTTCAGGGTCTTTTCCAATGAATCAGTTATTTGGATCAGGTGGCCAAAGTATTGGAGCTTTATCTTCAGCATCAGTCCTTTCAATGAGTCTTCAGGGTTGATTTCCCTTAGAATTAACTGGTTTCATCTCCTTGCTGTTCAAGGGACTCTCAAGTTTTCTCCAGCACAATAATTTGAAAGCTTAACTCATCCCCTTCATGGATCACTGCATTGTGGTGAAGGGGCTTGCATAGCTCAATGGAGCTATGAGCCATGCTGTGTAGGGTGACCCAAGATGGATGGGTCATAGTGGAGAGTTCTGACAAAATGTGGTCCACTGGAGGAAGAAATGGCAAACCACTCCAGTATTCTTCTTGTGAGAACCCCATAACAGAACACTAGTTTAGAAGCTCACCAAATTATTTACACACATTTATAAAAGGATTACTGTGTCTTTTCTTTTTGGTCAATTTTAACTACTTTTCTGGGCTTTCCTGTTGGCTCAGTGGTAAAGGATCTGCCTGCCAATGCAGGAGACATTTCAATCCCTGGATCAGGGAGACCTGTGGAGAAGGAAATGGCAGTCGACTCCAGTATTCTTGCTTGGGAAATCCCATGGAAAAAGGAGCCTGGCAGGCTATAGACCATAGGGTTGCAGAGTCAGATATGACTTAGCAACTGAATGACAACAACAACAAATCTACTTTTCTATGTCTATTTATCTACTTTTCAGTAGTTATGATTTGACCATTATCAAAACAGAATTTTAAGGCGCACATCTTCTAAAAGAAGTATTTGCTTACACTTTAAGTCATGCATTTTTCCATAATATTAACATCACAAATAAATTATGGAAAGCATTAATAATGTTATACACAATATATCAACATCAGTATTATAGTCTGTTACATCGGTATCTCACAACAAGCCATTTTACATATACAGAACTAATCTCAGGGCTGGAAAGGGTGCTGGCAAGTTAGGGGCCCTGTCATGGAAGTTCTCTTCATGGCAAATTCATCTTTATCAGCATTATAGTTTCAGAAGTCATAATTTTTCAATTTCTCAACCTAAGCCTTAAGACATCCTGAACGCTTCTGCTTTTGTTGTTTGGGGAGCCCTGCAACACTGGGCAAGTACTTTAGCTCTCTGTCTGAAAAAACTATTTACATGTAACACTTAAGAGAAGATATAAAAAACTCCCCCGTGGAAATCCCATTCACTGTGAGAAGAGAAAGAGGAAAAAGGAAAAAGTATCATCATTCTTCAAAAATTAAAGTTTATAAAAACAAAATGTCTTTATCAAGAGGCCCAAAAACTTTGTTGTATGTTCAACTCAGCAATATCAGTGGGAAAAATAGAGAGTAATGGTGGATTATTTTTAAAAGCAAAAAAAAAAAAAAAAAAGAGAGAGAGAGAGAAGGTCTCGAGACTACAAGAAATAAGACAGATTCCTGGGCTTTCTGACATTAGAGCTGATCCTAAGCCTTAATTAACATAACTGGTTTGTAGAAAGCTTTAATTTTTGTTTCAGGTTCAAATGATTTGTTAACAAAAGAAACCACTCATTTTATATAAATAATTCCAATATTTAATAGAGAATATCTACCTTATTTTTACTGTATAGTCATTAAAAGAAAGGGTTATCAATATCTAATGGAGAATTATCTATCTTACTTTTAATTAGCAATCATTAAAAGGGAAGAAAAGTGGAATGCTAACGGAGAATAACAGTACAAACATCACCAAATTGGATTTTGACCAACATCCTGACTCAAACAGTGCTGGGAAGTCCCATGTGACAGCAATCTGGGGAAAGGTCCTGAACCTTTTGCTGCTCTGGACCATGTCTGCTCTATGGGTGAGACTTCAAACTCCACTATGGGAGTTTCTGCTTATATAATTCCAGGCCACAAACTAATATCATCATCATCAGTCTGGGAGCAAATTGCAGCCCTGGTTTTAAGCTAACTTTTTTTTTTTTCCCCTAAATAATGCTATTTTTTTGTCTTATAAATCTTGAACTGTAGTTTGAAATGTTGTTAAGTCCTGAATGTGGTGGGCCAGACCCCTTCTAAGGGCTCAAAAATTCTATGATCCATCCCCTATCTTAGCTGTTGTGTCACGTGGCTTGTATTCACAGCAGGCACATAGTCAGGGTCTTATCCAGGCAAGTCAGAAGCAAAGTCAGAGGCCAGTTCTGCTTTCTCTTTTCTGAAGCCTGAACAAGACTGCTGCTGCTAAGTCGCTTCAGTCATGTCCAACTCTGTGCAACTCCATAGACGGCAGCCCACCAGGCTCCCGAGTCCCCGGGATTCTCCAGGCAAGATCACTGGAGTGGGTTACACTTTCTTTCTCCAATGCATGAAAGTGAAAAGTGAAAGGGAAGCCGCTCAGTTAGTTCCGATTCTTAGTGACCCCATGGACTGCAGCCTACCAGGTTCCTCCATCCATGGGATTTTCCAGGCGAGAGTACTGGAGTGGGGTGCCATGAACAAGACTACGTCTATTTAATTTCCCTAACACTAACTTACTTCAGTCACATGAAAGACCACTGGCAGAAGAAACACCCAGCTTAGCCCTGTCCAGGTTGCAAGTGAAAATGAAGTCATTCAATCATGTCTGACTCTTTGCAACCCCATGGACTGCTGCATGCCAGGCTCCTCTGTCTATGGAATTCTCCAGGTAAGAATATTAGAGTTGGTTGCATTTCCTTCTCCAGGGGATCTTCCTGACCCAGGGATTGAACTTGGGTCTCCTGCATTGCAGGCAAACTCTGTAACATCTGAGCCACCAAGGAATTCCAAATTGCAAAATCATGAACAGACACAGTAGTTAATATAGTGAAGTCATTTAATTTTGAAGTAGTTGGTTTTGCATCAATAGATAAAAATCTTTTAGTATATTCCCAAATATCCAAATATATATTTTATTTTATTTCCATTATTACAAAAATGAGAGAAGGAAGGGTTGAGGGTGAGTACAGAGATTTTCATGATAAGAAATTCTTTAAGTCACAGGTTAGATAAACCTTTCACAGAATCTCTTTCTTCATTTATCTTTCGTTAACCGCAAACTTTAACTAAGACTCATTCTCCATTATGTTTCATAGTTTTCAAAAATTCTTAATCATATCCCTGTTTTATTTTGACAATGGTCACATAAATATTAGATAAAGAGTTAAAAGTAAAAGATATAAATATTTTAAAAGCATGAAAAACAGGATTTTCTAAGCTATTAGAGAATTATAAATGAAATCCTCAGTTATTTTCAAAACCAAGAAAACTCAAAAATTGCTGGACAATGATCAAAAAAGTTGTATCATATTTTGCAATCATGATTTAAGAATGCCACATTAAATTTTTAAAGTTGTGAAACATTATTTACATATTGAACTATTTAAATTAAGAATATTTCTGATTTAGAAAAGCATACCAATATAAATATGCTAGCAGATTCTGCTCACTGATTTTCTTTAAAATTTTATGGGAAATGGTGGTGTTTTAATATTTAGCCACATTCTGAAATAACTTTGCAAAGAAGAATTTCAGTAAAATAAGAATTGTTCTGATTTATCCTTAAATAAAAATTAATACTTAAAGTTCTTCTTTGCTCAAAGATACAAATTTAGCCCTCTAAGGAAGAGAACCATCTGAGACTCCTAGGATTTCTGGGCATGCACAGGGATTTAAACATATTCTGTGAGTTCTCTTTTACTCATCATTTAATAGCACAGCAATCTGTCTCTTTTTGACTTTGTGGCAAAAGGGAAAAATGTCTTTCCTGTAGCCAAGGTTTGCTGGTTTGATTTGGAAGTCATGAAAATACACATATACACATACAAACACACATATATACATTAATGAAGAATCCAGATCTGGAGTCCTTCGCTTTCTTCATGAGCGATTGGGAAATTTGGTAATTTCTTAAAAATATGTATACCTTTTTAAAATTTTCCCTGAATGGTTGCATTTTATCTATGGCTCTACTAAAGTCATACTCAAGAAAGAATGAAGAGACAGAGCCAAACCAGAAACAACACCCAGTTTTGAATGTGACTGGTGATGGAAGTAAAGTCCAATGCTGTAAAGAGCAATATTGCATAGGAAGCTGGAATGTTAGGTCCATGAATCAAGGTAAATTGGAAGTGGTTAAACTGGAGATGACAAGAGTGAACGTCGACATTTTAGAAAACAGTGAACTAAAATGGACTGGCATGGGTGAATTTAACTCAGATGAGCATTATTTCTACTACTGTGAGCAAGAATCCCTTAGATGAAATAGAGTAGCCATCATAGTCGACAAAAGAGTTTGAAATGCAGTACTTAGATGCAATCTCAAAAAAGACAGAATGATCTCTGTTAATTTCCAAAGCAAACCATTCAATATCACAGTACTCCAAGGCTATGTCCCGACCAGTAATGCTGAAGAAGTGGAATTTGAATGGTTCATTGAAGACCTAAAAGACCTTTTAGAACTAACATGCAAAAAAAGGTGTCCTTTTCATTAAAGGGGACTGGAATGCTAAAGTAGGAAGTCAAGAGACACCTGGAGTAACAGCCAAATTTGGCCTTGGAGAACAAAATGAAGCAGAGTAAAGGCTAACAGAGCTTTGCCAAGAGAGGGCACTTGTTATAGCAAACACCCTCCTCCAACAACACAAGAGAACACTCTACACGTGGACATCACCAGATTGTCAAAACTAAAATTAGATTGGTTATATTCTTGGCAGCTAAAGATGGAAAAGTTTAATACAGTCAGCAAAAAGAAGATAGGGAGCTGACTGTGACTCAGATCATGAACTCTTTATTGCCAAATTCAGACTGAAATTGAATAATGTAGGGAAAACCACTAGACCATTCAGGTATGACCTAGATCAAATCCCTTATGATTATTCAGTGGAAGTAACAAATAGATTCAAGGGATTAGATCTGATAGAGTGCCTGAAGAACTATAGACAGATGTTCGTGACATTGTACAGGAGCCAGTAATAAAGACCATCCCCAAGAAAAAGAAATACAAAAAGGCAAAATGGTGGTCTGTTAGGCCTTAGAAAGAGCTGTGAAAAGAAGAGAGGTGAAAGGCAAAGGAGAAAAGGAAAGACATGCTCATTTGAATGTAGAATTCCACAGAATAGCAAGGAGATATTAGAAAGCCTTCCTCAGTGATCAATGCAAAAAAAATGGAGGAAAAAAATAGAATAGAAAAAAAAAAACTAGATATATCTTCAAGAAAATTAGAGATATCAAGGGAACATTTCATGCAAAGGTGGGCACAAAAAAGGATAGAAGTGGTATGGACCTAGATGAAGCAGAAGATATTAAGAAGAGGTGGCAAGAATACACAGAAGAACTGTACAAAAAAGATTTTCATGACTCAGATAACCACGATGGTGTGATCACTCACCTAGGGCCAGACATCCTTGAATGTGAAGTGAAGTGAGCCTGTAGAAACATCACTATGAACAAAGCTAGTGGAGGTGATGGAATTCCAGTTGAATTATTTCTGAGCTTAAAATAAGATGCTGTGAAAGTAGTGTACTCAATGCATCAGCATTTGGAAAACTCAGCAGTGGCCACAGGACCAGAAACATCAGTTTTCATTCCAGTTCCAAAGAAAGGCAATGCCAAAGAATGCTCAAACTACTGCACAATTGCATTCTTCTCACATGCTAGCAAAGTAATGCTAAAAATTCTTCAAGCCAAGCTTCAACAGTACATTAACCATGAATTTCCAGATGGAATTTCAAGCTGGATTGATAGAAGTCAGAGGAACTAGAGATCAAATTGCCAGCATCTGTTGGATCATCGAAAAAGTGAGAGAGTTCCAGAAACACATCTACTTCTATTCATTGACTATGCCAAAGCCTTTGACTGTGTGGACCACAACAAACTGTAAAATTCTTCAAGAGATGGGGATACCTGATCACCGGACCTACCTACTGAGAAATCTCTATGCAGATCAAGAAACAACAGTTGGAACTGGACATGAAGCAACAGACTGGTTCAAAATCGGCAAGAAGTACGTCAAGGCTGTATATTGTCACCCTGATTATTTAACTTATATGCAGAGTACATCGTGAGAAATGCTGGACTGGATGAAGCACAAGCTGTAGTCAAGATTGCCAGGAGAAATATCAATAACCTCAGATATGCAGATGACACCACTTCATGGCAGAAAGCTTACAAGCCTCTTGATGAAAATGAAACATTAGAGAGAAAAAGTTGTCTTAAAACTCATATTCAGAAAACTAAGGCCATGGCATCTGGTGCCATCACTTCTTGGCAAATATATGGGGGAATAGTGGAAATAGTGACAGAATTTATTTTGAGGGGCTCCAAAATCACTGCAGATAGTGACTGCAGCTATGAAATTAAAAAAACACTTGCTCCTTGGAAGAAAAGTTATGACCAACCTAGGCAGCATATTAAAAAGCAGAGATATTACTTTGTCAACAAAGGTCCGTCTAGTCAAACTATGGCTTTTCTAGTTATTGTGTATGGAGGTGAGAGTTTGACTATAAAGAATGCCGAGCCCTGAAGAATTGATGCTTTTGAACTGTGGTGTTGGAGAAGACTCTTGAGAGTCCCTTGGACTGCAAGGAGATCCAACTAGTCCATCCTACAGGAGATTAGTCTTGGGTAGTCATTGGAAGGACTGATGGTGAAGCTGAAGCTCCAATACTTTGGCCACCTGATGCGAAGAACTGACTCATTTGGAAAGACCCTGATGCTGGGAAAGATTGAAGGTGGGAGGAGAAGGGGACGGCAGAGGACGAGATTGTTTGATGGCATCACTGACTCAACGAACATGAGTTTGTGTAAGCTCTAGAATTTGGTGATGGACAGGGTGGTCTGGCGTGCTGCATTTCATGTGGTCACAAAGAGTCAGACATGAATGAGCAACTGAACTGAACTGCACTGAAAGGAATACTAGACTAAAAATCGTCTTGACTACAAAATTCTAGTGAAGACATCATCTAAGGACACTCTTTCATGTCTTCTGGCTGCTCAGTGTACACAGGCATGCTCACTCTGTCTTCTGCATGTCATCCTGTCTACCTTGTCAATAGAGCAGAGCATGCTACTTATTATTCATATATTAATGTTTTGCAAATTATGACAACAACCCCAGGAGGCTATTTATCCCAAAGTTTCCTCTTCCCCATACATGCATGTGCATATGTTCAGTTCAGTTGCTCATTCGTGTCCAACTCTGTGACCACATGGACTGCAGCACACCAGGCCTCCCTATCCTTCACCAACTCCTGGAGTTTTCTCAAGGTTATGTCCATGAGTCAGTGACACCATCCAACCATCTCATCCTCTGTCATCCCCTTCTCCTCCCAACTTCAATCTTTCCCAGCATCAGGGTCTTTTCAAATGAGTAAGTTTGTTTCAACGGGTGGCCAAAGCACTGGGAGTTTCAGCTTCAGCATCAATCCTTCCAGTGAATATCCAGGACTGATTTTCTTTAGGATGGACTGGTTTGATCTCCTTGCAGTCCAAGGGACTCTCAAGAGTCTTCTCCAACACCACAGTTCAAAAGCATCAATTCTTTGGTGCTCCAGTTTTTTTTATATTCAAACTTTCACATGACAATTGGAAAAACCATAGCTTTGACTAGATGGAACTATGTTAGTTAAGTAATATCTTTGCTTTTTAATATGCTGTCTAGGTAGGTCATAACTTTTCTTCCAAGGAGCAAGTGTCTTTTAATTTCATGGCTGCAGTCACCATCTGCAGTGATTTTGGAGCCCCAAAAGACAAAGTCTGTCACAGTTTCCATTGTTTCCCCATCTATTTGCCATGAAGTGATGGGACCAAATGCCATGATCTTAGTTTTCTGAAAGTTGAGTTTTAAGCCAATTTTTTCACTCCTCTCTTTCACTTTCCTCTCAGTTCAGTTCAGTTCAATCACTTAGTTGTGTCTGACTCTTTGCGACCCCATGAATTGCAGCACTCTAGGCCTCCCTGTTGGAGAAGGCAATGACAACCCACTCCAGTACTCTTGCCTGGAAAATCCCATGGATGGAGGAGCCTGGTAGGCTGCAGTCCATGGGGTCTCGAAGTTGGACATGACTGAGCGAATTCACTGTCACTTTTCACTTTCATGCATTGGAGAAGGAAATGGCAACCCACTCCAGTATTCTTTCCTGGAGAGTCCCAGGGATGGGGGAGCCTGGTGGGCTGCCGTCTATGGGGTCGCACAGAGTCGGACACAACTGAAGCGACTTAGCAGCAGCAGGCCTCCCTGTCCATCACCAACTTCCGGAGTTCACTCAAACTCATGTCCATCGAGTCGGTAATGCCAACAAGCTGTCTCATCCTCTGTTGTCCCCTTTTCCTCCTGCCCCCAATTCCTCCCAGCATCAGAGTCTTTTCCAATGAGTCAACTCTTCTCACGAGGTGGCCAAAGTCCTGGAGTTTCAGCTTTAGCATCATTCCTTCCAAAGAACACCTAGGACCAATCTCCTTTAGAATGAACGGGTTGGATCTCCTTGCAGTCCAAGGGACTCTCAAGAGTCTTCTCCAACACCTCAGTTCAAAAGCGTCAATTCTTTAGTGCTCAGCTTTCTTCACAATCCAACTCTCACATCCATACATGACCACTGGAAAAACCATAGCCTTGTCTAGACGAATCTTTGTTGGCACAGTAATGTCTCTACTTTTGAATATGCTATCTCGGTTGGTCATAACTTTCCATCCAAGGAGTAAGCGTCTTTTAACTTCATGGCTGCAGTCACCATCTGCACTTTCATCTAGAGGCTCTTTAGTTCTTCTTTGCCTTGTGCCATAAGGGTGGTGTCATCTGCATATTGGAGTTTATTGATATTTCTACTGGAAATCTTGTTTCCAGCCTGTGCTCTATTCAGTCTAGGAATTCTCATTATGTACCTTCCATGTGCATATTCCCTGTAAATGTCAATTCTAAAAAGAACACAAACTTTTCTCCAGTGAAGTCTGACCTCTCATTTTGCCTTCAGCTTTAAGAGTTTCTCTCTTTTACACAAGGTGTGAAATTATGCATTAATGAATTAAATTCTCAAGAACCCTTGGAACAGATGCTACATTTCTTATTGCCATCAGCTTAAGTAGATTAATTTATGGACTCAACTATATCTTTTTGCCAAAAATTCTGCATAGTAAAAAATGAAGCAGCAGATGAAAGACTTTTACAGTAATTCTTATCTCTCCCTCCCCCCACCATTTATTCTTCAATATATGTTTGAATTCATTTACAGTTTGGAAGATGCCAATTTTACAGAAATTTTTAAAAGAAAAAAAAAGCAGAAAAGGATATAAATTTTTTCACTTCTTAAAAAAAAGATTCATGGATTTCATAGAAAGCAAACATTATCTATACTTTAACTTAGATAATTATTTTGAGGCCACACTACAAAACATCAAGTAACTGTGCATCACATTACTTTCATTTGTTGAGTAATGGCAAAGAAATGTCTGTGTTAAAAATAGACCAATTCATAAATTGTATCTCATTTTCAAACCCATGAGGCAAGCAATGTGATCATTTTTAAATTATCTAAATTTAGTGCCTTCATCTTGACTTGCAATCCATTTAAGCAGAAGAAAAACAGGATTGTAATGGAACATGTCCTCACAAATCGCTGCTACAAGTCAGCACCAGTTGGGCACAATATTTAAATTATAACTCATGTTAAAAACACTTTTTTTGCCATTATTCTGCCCTGAATCTCAACTCTCAAAGTTCTTCTCACATGTTGAGGGTTTTGTGTTTTTTTTTTTCCACCCCCTATGAAAGTGAAAACCACTCAGTCATGTCCGTCTCTTTGCAATCCATGGACTACACAGTCCATGGAATTCTCCAGGACAGAATACTGGAGTGGGTAACCTTTCCCTTCTCTAGGGGATCTTTCCAACCCAGGAACTGAACCAGGGTTTCCTGCATTGCAGGCAGATTCTTTACCAACCGAGCAATGAGGGAAGCCCTATATTTTACTAGAAAAGATTTGTAAGTGGTTGCTTTAAAAGAAAGGTCTCCTATATTTACTATACTTTCTTTCTTCCCCTCATTTTGAATGCACAGCATTTTATTTATACTCTGAGGGGACAAATGAACTCATCAATGTGATGCTTCCACTGTTGCTGCTCAGAAACCTGGAGGAAGGGAGGAGCTCAGGGCAGCAAGAGTTGAGAAATAAAGTCAGCTTAGGTTGGAGGTAGCTTAAAGTTTTGTGGTTTTGGTTTTCTTCCCTGTGTTACCTAAAGCTTGGCCCCTCTGTACATAAGTGCCAAATCAAATCTCAGAGAAAGTATTGGGTGAAGTAGAAAAGTATAGTTTTATTACTTTTCCAGGTAAAGGGAGACACACCATAGTGCTGTTTCAAAGAACTGTGTATCTCCACCCTAGAAAGTTTGATGAGCAGGGCTTGTAGGCTCTTTTATTTTTTATTATTTATTATTATTTATTTATTTATTTTTTTAATTTTAAGATCTTTAATTCTTACATGTATTCCCAAACATGAACCCCCCTCCCACCTTCCTCCCCATAACATCTCTGTGGGTCATCCCCATGCACCAGCCCCAAGCATGCTTAATCTCATCTCAGGTGGTCTGCAAATCTTGATGAGCTTCTCTGGTCCCTTTAATCTTCCTCAGGTTATTTATTGGCTGTTCCTCCTTTGATTAATAACTGTTTGCATCTGTCCTTAGGAACTCAGGGAAGAAAACAGAGGTTGGAGTCTTGCCTACAAAAATGGGAGACAGAAAATCCTCTATGCCTGAGAGCATCACAGGGCCCTGCTAAGTTTCCCTTCCATCCACCCTGCCATCCTTCCTTCCTCCCTTTCTTCTCTAAAAATTGGCTTTCTCCTGAACCAAGTGCAAAAACAAAACAAAAGAAAAAAAAAAAAAAACTACTCTGATACACTGATGACTCTTCCTGGCATTTGCTTTCTAAATGGGAATTTTAGGGGTGGGTACTGATAGGGTGGCTCCACTCCTGGCTCAAAATAGGGCAACAGGGAATTGGTACTAAGGGTATGAAGGCAGTGACAACAGTCAGGCAAAGGAAATGCCCTGTTTTTATGCAGAAAACAGTATAGATACAGAGGCAAAAAATTATTGTAAAAAATATATACTTAGTTTTTTAATGTTGTGTACTGCAAAACATTTTGTGAAATGCAAAAAAGGAAAATGGCTGTCTGGGGAAGCTGTAGAAATAGCTGTGAAAAGAAGATAAGTGAAAACCAAAGGAGAAAAGGAAAGATATAAGCATCTGAATGCAGAGTTCCAAAGAACAGCAAGAAGAGATAAGAAAGACTTCCTCAGTGATCAATGCAAAGAAATAGACGAAAACAACAGAATGGGAAAGACTAGAGATCGCTTCAAGAAAATTAGAGATACCAAGGGAATATTTCATGCAAACATGGACTCAATAAAGGACAGAAATGGTATGGACCTAACAGAGGCAGAAGATATTAAGAAGAGGTGGCAGGAATACACAGAAGAACTGTACAAAAAATATCTTCACAACCAAGATAATCACAATGGTGTGATCACTCACCTGGAGCCAAACATCCTGGAATGTGAAGTCAAAAGGGCCTTAGAAAGCATCACTACAAACAAAGCTAGTGGAGATGATGGAATTCCAGTTGAGCTATTTCAAATCCTGAAAGATGATGCTGTGAAAGTGCTGCACTCAATATGCCAGCAAATTTGGAAAACTCAGCAATGGCCACAGGACTGCAAAATGTCAGTTTTCATTCCAATCTCATAGAAATGCAATGCCAAAGAATTCTCAAACTACCACACAATTGCACTCGTCTCACATGCTAGTAAAGTAATGATCAAAATTCTTCAAGCCAGGCTTCCACAATACGTGAACTGTGAAATTCCTGATGTTCAAGCTGGCTTTAGAAAAGGCAGAGGAGCCAGAGATCAAATTGCCAACATCTGCTGGATCATGGAAAAAAGCAAGAGAGTTCCAGAAAAGCATCTATTTCTGCTTTATTGACTACGCCAAAGCCTTTGACTGTATGGATCACAATACTGTGGAAAAATCTGAAAGAGATCGGAATACCAGACCACCTGACCTGCCTCTTGAGAAACCTATATGCAGGTCAGGAAGCAACAGTTAGAACTGGACATGGGACAACAGACTGGTTCCGAATAGGAAAAGGAGTACGTCAAGGCTGCATATTGTCCCCCTGCTTATTTAACTTATATTCAGAGTACATCATGAGAAACACTGGGCTGGAAGAAGCATAAGCTGGAATCAAGATTGCTGGGAGAAATAGCAATAACTTCAGATGACACCACTCTTATGGCAGAAAGTGAAGGGGAACTAAAAAGCCTCTTGATGAATGTGAAAGAGGAGAGTTAAAAAATTGGCTTAAAGCTCAACATTCAGAAAATGAAGATCATGGCATCTGGTCCCACCACTTCATGGCAAATAGATGGTCAAGCAGTGGAAACAGAGTCAGACTTTATTTTTTGGGGCTCCAAAATCACTGCAGATGGTGACTGCAGCCATGAAATTAAAAGACGATTGCTCCTTGGAAAAAAAGTTATAACCAACCTAGATAGCATATCCAAAAGCAGAGACATTATTTTGCCGACTAAGGTCCGTCTAGTCAAGGCTATGGTTTTTCCTGTGGTCATGTATGGATGTGAGAGTTGGACCTTGAAGAAAGCTGAGTGCCGAAGAATTGATGCTTTTGAACTGTGGTGTGGGAGAAGACTCTTGAGAGTCCCTTGGACTGCAAGGACACCGAACCAGTCCATTCTGGAGAAGATCAGCCATGGGATTTCTTTGGAAGGAATGATGCTAAAGCTGAAACTCCAGTATCCTGGCCACTTCATGCGAAGAGTTGATTCACTGGGAAAGACTCTGATGCTGGGAGGGATTGGGGGCAGGAGAAGGAAGGGACAACAGAGGATGAGATGGCTGGGTGGCATCACTGACTCGATGGATGTGAGTGTGAGTGAACTCCGGGAGTTGGTGATGGACAGGGAGGCCTGGCGTGCTGCGATTCATGGGGTCACAAAGAGTCGGACATAACTGAGTGACTGAACTGAACTGAACTGAAATGAACTGCACATCATCCACCCCAATGGTCTGGGGCAGACAGGCACTTGGTTAAATCCCCGAGGAAATAATAAAAGTGAGCAAATGCTTCTGTTGGCCTTAATGTTGAATTCTGGTACAACCAATTCTGTTTAAGTCACACTTTAAAAAAAAATATTTAATTTTATTTGTAACAGAAGAATAGACCTAAAAGGACTCCTACAAGTAATTTCCAATGCTATGATGTAAAAGCTAAAGGCATAAAAACAGAAAAAAACATAGAGATACTTTGTAGTACATTTACTTTTGTTTCCACTAGCCATACTTCTTTTAGATTATTTTAACCCAGGCATGTGGTTTTGTTTTGTTTTTAACTTGTTTTAGCATCTGTGATATGTTCTCCATTACCCTCATGCAGAGAAAGATCTCCAACTTAGTGGCAGGATCACTAAAGGGAGTATTTATCACTTACTAAACTGAAGCTGAAACTCCAGTACTTCGGCCACCTCATGCGAAGAGTTGACTCATTGGAAAATACTCTGATGCTGGGAGGAATTGGGGGCAGTGGGAGAAGGGGACGACCGAGGATGAGATGGCTGGATGGCATCACTTACTCAATGAACATGAGTCTGAGTGTACTCCGGGAGTTGGTGATGGACAGGGAGGCCTGGCGTGCTGTGATTCATGGGGTCAAAAAGAGTCGGACAGGACTGACTGACTGAACTGAACTGAACTGAACTGAAGGGCTATGTTAAGACACTTGGGTGTGCTTATCTCAAATCATCATCACTGGATCATCATGGAGCTGTGATTTATCCCACTTAACAAGTAAAGAAACTGAGGATCATAAAAGAAGGATAAATTAACCTAGGTTATATACCCAGTAGGGGAAGTTGAAGTTAAATTCTCTCATCTATCTGAATAATTCTAGGATGAAGAATTTCTGTTTTAGAGATGTTGAATTTGGATTAGTAACTGTAATTTGTTATAATTTATTTAAGGTAAGAATTGATGGTTTATTGCTGGTTATTTTTCCCAGCATTCCCAGTTCATATCTTGAATATAAAAGTATACATTAAATATTTAGTGAGTTGAATCTCCATACTTTAGATAAAACACATTTTAGGTACCTTATCTTTAAGATAAAGTATTTAAATATGGAGAGATAAGAATTTTCATACTTCCTTAATCTGGAGAATTATACAAATGGAATAGCTGTTGCACAAGCTTATTAAAATAAGCAATTATTCATTTGCTACTCTATAGTATTTTATATGTTGTAAATTTGCCAACTTCCAAAATTACACGTTTATAATTTGCTCTTATAGTGTTTTACATTAATTATAGATAAGCACCATTTTATCAATGTTTTATCCAGAGGACATAGTTTTGTATTTCATTGCTTTTTACTCTGTTTCAGCTCTTTGGTCATGTTGCTTGAATCATTAATAGTCAAAGATGCAAACCTCAGTGATGATTTTATCAGAACACATAAAATGAAGCAATGCATCAGCGTAAGTAAAAAAGTTAATGATATTTAAACAAATGAAATCATATGTTTACATTTGATCTTTTATTGAAGGTACTGACATTAATAAGACCATGGAGCCCAAAGAAGTTCTTTCTCAATGCTTTCACTTGCCACTTTCTGTTGCTTAATTACTCAATATTAACATATGGACCATTTAATAGGTTTTCTCTCTATTTCTCTTTTTAATATCTTTATTTTATGTATACAATCAAATTTGATATATCTTAAAATACAGGATTATTTTTCCAGCAATTGAAATGTTTTCCATGTAATGGATCTGCTATTTGAGGTGCAGTAAGATTTATATCTTATGACTCTATTTATATATCTTCATATAAATCTGAGATACACTTTGATTTCTAATTTATTAAAATCCCTATATAAGCCAAAATATTAATTTTATAAAATTTTTGGAAGCAATAAATTGGTAAGATTTAGTGCAAGTTAAATTTGCTGTTACATTAAAAAATTTTTTCGATAATTTTGGAACTATGCATTATAGGAGAATCTATTATTTATATCACTATGTACAGTGCCAAAATGGAGCTAAAGATTCAAAAAATAAAGTTCTGAATACTCAGATCCAAGAAGATTATGTTATTCAACCCAACTGTACAAAGTAAAAATAAGAACAAGCCACATTACTCTCTCAACAAAGCACTTTCCCTTTTAAACACATTCTATTGTCATTTCATTCATTGACATTAAGACACAGACTAAAGAAAGAATATTGTAATTTAAGATTTTTTGTGTATTGAAAATAATACATAGTTGTCAAGAATGAAACTCTTGGACACCTAAAGAGAAGTTATTATAGTTCTCACAAAGGCAAATGCCATTGATATATATATACCTGCAACAATTCTGTAGTGCACTTCTAAACTTTGCTTGTTGCATGCAAATCATTTCTATTATAAAAGATAATTATGGTTATGCATTCCTCATTACTTTTCTGAATAAGAGTGAAATAACAGAGGAAAAAACTGGAACACAGTAAATATTGAACTATGAAAAAACATTTTGCTGAACATCCTTGTTCTAGGAGTTATAGTAAAATCTCTGTATGGGAATGAGCTATTTAATTATTACAAGGCATTGATGATTTTGGTTAATATATTTAACTAAAAAGAAGGAAAATATAAGTATTTATTAATATTATAGCAATAATTACAAAATGGAAATTATTAAAATTAAAATGATATGAAAGCTAACTTTAAAAACTTCTTTAGTAGGTTTTGTTTTAAAAGTGCTTATCATAATGGATGGAACATAGTATTATGTAATTGAAAGTGAAAGTGAAAGTGAAGTCACTCAGTCGCTCTTTGCAAACCCATGAACTGTAGCCTACCAGGCTCCTCCATCTATGGGATTTTCCAGGCAAGAACACTGGAGTGGGTTGCCATTTCCTTCTCCAAGAGATCTTCCCATCCCAGGGATTGAACCCAGGTCTCCCACATTGTAAGCAAACATTTTACTGTCTAAGTCACCCTATGCAACATTGGGTTGGCCAAGAAGTTTATTTGGGGTTTTTCTTTGCAAAAGCTTAGGGAACAACCCATATGGATTTTTTGGCCAACCCAGTAAATGAATGAAAGAGAAAATTAATAGACATCAATTGTAGGTGTACAGTGAGACCAATGCTTTGGGGGTGCTGTCATATGACTATGCCTCAGAAATGAAGCATGGTTAATTTAGCCAACTGGATTTGAATGTTTTGGACATTTGTTGATCTTTATTTGCTAAAGTCTTAAGAATGCTAAAAATGAATCAATAGCTGCAAAAGTGGCATATTTCTATGATTAAATATTTTCTCTCTTTCTCTACCAGTGCTACTAGAAATATTCTCTGTTATGTGTAGAAATATGCTTCATAAACATTTCAAAGTGATATTACATGTCAATTATAATAATCAGATTCTTAAGAAAAACGTTTCTAATCATCGTGTAAAGTAGTTATAGTTGTTACGAGTGAGAACATGAACACAGAGAAACACAGACCTGCAAAGTATAATTTTGAAGAATCAGTGAGAAAAGTAAAATAGATAATTGGGGGTGAAGGGAGGTACATAGACTTTTGTAATGCCTGTCAGGTACCCATGAGTTAAAGTCAGAGAAACATAATCAACTACAGAATAAATTACAACTATATAAAATGGAGATTCCCTGTTCATAATTTACTCCTTTGCCATTTCTTTCTTCATCCCATGTTCCCAGCTATGTGCACATCAATGGAAGATAATTATTTGATATCACATAAATCCAAGAGATTTTAGACAAAATGACTCTGTAGTGTCTGAAAGAATAAATCCTCATTGCAGTCCATAACTAAGTGCTTTCTCAGACAATCCAAGCTAACAGACACAAAACCCGATAGTAATCTTGGGAAAACGTGAATATCTATTTGGCTCTCATCACTCCAGTGATTCCAGAGTTGTTATTGCACTTGAAGGGGAGAATGCTGGCACTGGAATGCAGAAGAAAGTTAGAAGTGTCAGATTGAGACATGACCTAAAAGTGATCTTCCAACATATTAAGGATTTTAGAGACAGAGGAAAGTACTTCTCCCCATGAGAATCAGGAATCAGAAGTAGGGATAATTAGATGTCTGAAAAACAACAATATTTTTAAACAACTTTGTTAACAATGCATCTGTGTGTTTCTCCCCATGTGATTAGTTTTTCAGATATACACTGGAAGTCTTTCAGAATTCATTATTTATAGACTAATCACAAAAATGCAAGTATTACTCTACTTTGAGACATGAGAATAGACTAACTAGCTTTCAAATGTACTTATGAATAAAGCTTGATAATTCTATAGATTGAAAAGCTACCATATAATTAATTTCAATGATTTAATATTTTCCTTGTCGAGGTTATTATCTATTTATAAATGTTTAAATTAAAAAAATAATTTAGAGTTGTAAATGCTTGGAGGGCATCTGTTTGACGTTCATAAATCCAAAAGACAACTTGATAAGATAATCATAAAAGTGGAGAGACAGGGTTTTTGAACAAAAAAGAAATATATTTTATACAATAGGGATTGTTTTACTTTTAATTACATGTAAGAAGAGATATATGTTAACAGAGAAACAGAATCAGCGTATAAATACATGGAAAATTCTTTTTCTAGAGTCGATATAAAAAAAAAAGCTTAAAACTGGATGACAACATGCATCTGACCTCAAACGATCCTAGTATTATATTGCTTAGGGGCACTTAAATTTACTTAACTATAAAACTATTCTTTGAGGCAATAGTATCCCTTTCTTGTAAAAAACAGCATTCATTTCATAATGTTTTGTTTTCTTTCTCTTCTTGAGGAAGAATCAAATAAATATCAAAATATCACATTAATATTGTCCACACAACTAAATATTAGATAACAAATACATCTCCAACAGTCTGACAGAATTTTTGAAATCAAACATAAATTTGATTTTAACGAAATCAAATTTTATGTTCATGAAAGATAGATATATGCTAATTAGAAATAATTTCTGCTAAATTTTTAAAATATATATTTTATACATGTGAATATATATGCTAATTAGAAATATATATGCTAATTAGAAATAATTAGAAAAAGTAGAAATAATTAGAAAAATATATATGCTAATTAGAAATACTTTCTGCTAAATTTTTAAATATATATTTTTATACAAAAATAATAAAAGAGTGACTGGTAATTCTTACTGAACTGTAACGTTTACTGACAAGAAATAGTCTAGAATAAGTCAATGGATAATGAGCAAAGCATATTATCACACAACATGCTAAAGTGGAAGCACCAGGAGGGAACAAAGTGTAAATAAAGCACAAAAATCACTAGAAAGTTAAATATTAATTAAATCATTAAAATATCATTTTGCTATGCAATTTGGGATGGACATGCTGTTGATGATGCAATTTGGGATGGACATAATTTCCATAAAAATTCCGATATAGCTGAGAATTATAAAAGCAAAGCTCTCATGTGGTATTGATGTAAGATAAATGGATTCATCTTTTGTGGAAGGACCTCTTCCACTATATAGCAAAGGCTCAACATTTTCATAATCACTGACCCAATCAATCTACTACTAGGAATTTATTCTAATGAAATCTAAAATAGAAATTTCTACAAATGACTATGGTCATTATGTTTATAAGCATTAAAATTTGAAAATCCATAAAATTATATAGGGACTTCTTTGGAGGTCCAGTGGTTAAGAATCCACCTTCCAATGCAGAGAACTAGGATCCTATGTGATGCAGGGCATCTAAGCTTTCACTCCACAGTTAGAGGAGTCACTGTGCATCACGTCTACAGAAAACCCACATGCTACAATAAAGACCCAGTGCAACCAAAATTTTAAAAAAAGAAAAGAATACTATAACTACAAACATTGTAGTAGGCATCCACTACTATTAATGTTTATAGAATTTTGATTGAAAATATTATATTTCATCATTTGAATCACTGTCTCCAACTTCATAATAAAACACTTATAAAAATGTAATAAAAAAGCAAGGACTCATAACGCAGAAAACACATTATAATAGGATCAGTTCAGTTCAGTCGCTCAGTCGCGTCCGACTCTTTGAGACCCCATGAATCGCAGCACGCCAGGCCTCCCTGTCCATCACCGTCACTCAGAGTTCACTCAGACTCACTCGAGTCCGTTATGCCATCCAGCCATCTCATCCTCGGTCGTCCCCTTTTCCTGCTGCTCCCAATCCCTGTTAGCATCAGAGTCTTTTCCAATGAGTCAACTCTTCCGATCCCATCACTTCATGGGAAATAGATGGGGAAACAGTGGAAAAAGTGTCAGACTTTATTTTTTTGGGCTCCAAAATCCCTGCAGATGGTGACTGCAGCCATGAAATTAAAAGATGCTTACTCCTTGAAAGAAAAGTTACAACCAAATTAGATAGTATATTCAAAAGCAGAGACATTACTTTGCAGACTAAGGTCGGTCTAGTCAAGGCTTTGGTTTTTCCTGTGGTCATGTATGGATGTGAGAGTTGGACTGTGAAGAAGGCTGAGCGCCGAAGAATTGATGCTTTTGAACTGTGATGTTGGAGAAGACTCTTGAGAGTCCCTTGGACTGCAAGGAGATCCAACCAGTCCATTCTGAAGGAGATCAACCCTGGGATTTCTTTGGAAGGAATGATGCTAAAGCTGAAGCTCCAGTACTTTGGTCACCTCATGCAAATAGTGGCCAAAATTTTGGTAAAACTTAAACAACTTGAAGATTGAAAAAATGAAATTAAGAATGAGTGTTGTCAGCCCTTTGCCTGCAGAATCATCTATGGGTAGCACACCCCAAGCAACCCTCCATCACCCCTCAGATGAAATCATTCTGAAGTGTGAACACTAGAGAAATCATTAACAAAAATTCCTCCCAATCCCTGTAAGTCAGGAAATAAAAGCATAATTCTAAATAATTCATGAGTCACAGAAGAAATTATCATGGATACTAAAAAATAGAACTGAGTCATAGTGAACATACTGCATGTCACAACGTGGGTTGCATCTAAATTGACAAAGCCACATCATCTTTAATAGATTTGTTATTATTTTGGGGGGCGTTATTAGCTTTATTTTATTTTTTACTTTACAATACTGTATTGGTTTTGCCATACATCAACATGAATCTGCAACGGGTGTACATGAGTTCCCAATCCTGAACCCCCCTCCCACCTCCCTCCCCATACCATCTCTCTGGGTCATCCCAGTGCACCAGCCCCAAGCATCCTGTATCCTGCATGGAACCTAGACTGGCGATTTGTTTCTTACATGATGTTATACATGTTTCAATGTCATTCTCCCAAATCATCCCACCCTCTCCCTCTCCCACAGAGTCCAAAAGTCTGTTCTATACATCTGCGTCTCTTTTGTTGTCTCACATAGAAGGTTATCATTACCATCTTTCTAAATTTCATATATATGTGTTAGTATACTGTATTGGTGTTTTTCTTTCTGACTTACTTCACTCTGTATAATTGGCTCCAGTTTCATCCACCTCATTAGAACTGATTCAAATGTATTCTTTTTAATGGCTGAGTAATATCTCCATTGTGTATAGGTACCACAGATTTCTTATCCATTCATCTGCTGATGGACATCTAGGTTGCTTGCATGTCCTAGCTATTATAAACAGTACTGGGATGAACACTGGGGTACACATGTCTCTTTCAATCCTTGTTTCCTCAGTGTGTATGCCCAGCAGTGGGATTGCTGGGTCATAAGGCAGTTGGAAGAAACCCCAGAAGTAATCTACATAAATCGAAATTTGCCAGAATCCAGCACTAGCTTCAAAGGAAAGCCTGGACAATCTGCCAGAGAACGGGATCATCACGATGACTTAGGCCTGTCAAGCTTCACTCCCAAGTGCTGGGTACTTATCCACCCCAAAGAAAACTGATTCTATCAACAAGGAAGAAGGGCAGTTAAGTGGGCAATGATTAGTATCTGTTACAATACCTCAGATGGAACTAAAATATAATGGTAAGCATCAGAGAGTGAACAAAAAATTTTAAGTTAAGAGTGATTCTTTCAGTTTAGTAAAGATGCTGCAGAAGGAAAAAAAGAATGAAATATCTTTGATGCCTACTATAGGTATATTTTAAGAAAGCAGAAATTGCTTGATCCTGGGACAAATGACTCATACATTTCAGAACATGAAATTGAGGCCCATCCTCAGAAACATTTTTCTGCATCCTGTGAAGTTTCCAGAAGGCAAAACTTTAATATAACCTAATAATTACCAAACTACTCTTCAGAAAAATAAACCGCAGAGATTTTGTAATCTGTAGTAAAAATTAAACACTCTTAAAAAAAAAAAAAAAGAATGAATGGCCCTCATTATTAGGCACCAAAAATCAGGGCAGACACCAAGGTAGTGAAACACTAATCAGCCAATATGTTAGATTCAGAGAAAACTGGTGGAGGAGGTGGTGTCTGTCATTTGAACATCATGAGTAAAACATCAATCCCAAGGGCAGAGGAAGATTCTAAAGAAAGATGAAGACCATTTTCTGGAGAAATCCCACTTGATGGAATAGTCAAGACCCAGCCTGTGGTCTAAGGAAATCACCCCATTTCAGGACAACAGAGGACTGCAGAAAACAGAAGCTGGGCTAGGCTCTCCCATGGATCTATACTCATGCTCCAACTTTAGAAGGTAATGTAATGGATTTCCAAATGGAAAGAAATACTGCTGCTAAGTCGCTTCAGACTCTCTGCGACCCCATAGACGGCGGCCCACCAGGCTCCACCGTCCCTGGGATTCTCCAAGCAAGAACACTGGAGTGGGTTGCCATTTCCTTCTCCAATGCATGAAAGTGAAAAGTCAAAGTGAAAAGTCGAAGTGAAGTCACTCAGTCATGTCCGACTCTTAGCGACCCCATGGACTGCAGCACACCAGGCTCCTCCGTCCATGGGATTCTCCAGGCAAGAGTACTGGAGTGGGGTGCCATTGCCTTCTCCAGAAAGAAATAGGTTACTCCAAATATCAGTCTGGTGATAAATGTCAGCATTTGATAGAATGGGACACTTGAAAACATCTCTCACTCTGTCATTGACAGATCCTGTAGATTCAAAATAAATAAATAAACAAAAAATATAGATTGTTTTATGGGATCTATTTGATTTAAAATTATACATTAGACATTGTATTTTATAACAGAAATATACATCTTTTAAGATATTAAAATGTTTTCTAACACAAAACCTTTAAGAAGTCATTAAAATTTCAATAAATTCCACAAAGAAAGAATTAAATGTCATATTCTAAAAACATGGTTTGATAAAATTATCTATTGATAATGAACTTTGGGCACACATTCAGAAAAGCACAATCATTTGAAAATTTTTAAAATAGGACTCATGGATTGAATAATACATGCAAATAATAAAGTAAGTACTACTTGCAATCATTGACCATAAATATCAGCATAAAGGACTCTGTGAGACACAAAAGCTGGCAACTAGAAATACAGAAATAAACAAGGGATGGCATGGCTACAAGGATTTTATAGACAAATTGGGAATGCTGTTTAACACACAATTGCAATATAATGTTACAGAAGTAGAATGGATATTATGTGACAGAAAAACAGCATCTAACTAATTCTTGGAATTTCATGGTAATCTGTTATAGTAAATTATATAGACCATGAAGCGCTAACAAAGTGGTGTGTGTGTGTGTGTGTGTGTGTGTGTGTCTGTATGTAGGATCTCAAATGTGAAGTGAAACATTTTTTAAAGGACCAAAAATGTGAACTTTTGTCATCTTTTTCCCAAAAGTGAATTCGGTTACAAAGTAGCTATGTTGGCAGCGATAAAAGTTATACATAGCTTAATAACATGATCTTTCCTCTTGAGGCTTGTCTGGTTATCATTGCTGGTGCCTAACTTGCCTGCAGCAAAGACCAATAATAAGCCCTCAAATCTGCCCCAGCAAGTCACTTGGCAGTAGGTTACTTAAACCGAATCTCATCTATCATGATGCAGGCAGGGAGTTTTGCTCATTGGAATAGGCACTTATTTTAATTATTCATTTGTCTTTTACCTTTTATTCAGTGGCAGCTCAGCTAACAGGATGGTGAAGTACACAATTGAAGACTCAGTTCAAGCAATTTGTGAGGCTGGAGGGCAGTTTATTAAGATGCAGTATACAGAATAAACAAGATTAAATTTGCTAACCTAAAGCTAGAATAACTGGGTTCACAAATCAAGAATTCAGTGGAAGTGATTGCCCTATTAGACCCCAAAACCTACTGGGAGAACTTTTACTTCTGTTACTCAAAACCTTTGGTTATTGTTTCAGAGTTCTTGGATCCTAAATGTGTAATGCTTTCCTCAGAGTATAAAATACTGTCCTAATTTAGCTGGACCTTGAAACTGCCACTACTCCACTATTGAATTATTTTCCCATTGAATTAATTGGTAAAGAAGAAAGTGACTTACTGGTTAAGTTGACTGCTCCCAATTAAGAGAAGAAAATTGGTGTGCTGATAAGTACTAGGACAGGAAGGATTATGGCTGGAGCATTGGCGGGAGAAATATCAATAACCTCAGATATGCAGATGACACCAACCTTATGGCAGAAAGTGAAGAGGAGCTAAAAAGCCTCTTGATGAAAGTGAAAGAGAAGAGTGAAAAAGTTGGCTTAAAGCTCAACATTCAGAAAACGAAGATCATGGAATCTGGTCCCATCACTTCATGGGAAATAGATGGGGAAACAGTAGAAACAATGTCAGACTTTATTTTTTGGGGCTCCAAATTCACTGCAGATGGTGACTGCAGCCATGAAATTAAAAGACGCTTACTCCTCGGAAGAAAAGTTATGACCAACCTAGATAGCATATTCAAAAGCAGAGACATTACTTTGCCGACTGAAGTCCGTCTAGTCAAGGCTATGGTTTTCCCTGTGGTCATGTATGGATGTGAGAGTGGACTGTGAAGAAGGCTGAGCACCGAAGAATTGATGCTTTTGAACTGTGGTGTTGGAGAACTCTTGAGAGTCCCTTGGACTGCAAGGAGATCCAAACAGTCCATTCTGAAGGAGATCAACCCTGGGATTTCTTTGGAAGGAATGATGCTAAAGCTGAAGCTCCAGTACTTTGGCCACCTCATGCGAAGAGTTGAGTCATTGGAAAAGACTCTGATGTTGGGAGAGACTGGGGGCAGGAGGAGAAGGGGACAACAGAGGATGAGACGGCTGGATGGCATCATGGACACGATGGATGTGAGTCTGAGTGAACTGCGGGAGATGGTGATGGACAGGGAGGCCTGGCGTGCTGTGATTCATAGGGTCGCAAAGAGTAGGACACGACTGAGCGACTGAACTGAACAGTGGATTCTATGGAGTTTTCTTGCTATTAAATGGTAAGTGATAATGGAAAACTAAAATAGTCCTATAAGTTCATGAGCATAGAACTTAAAACCTTCTGTAAATGAAGGTATGGGTTACTCCCCTGGAGAAGAACCTTTACAAGCTAGGGTTCTGGCTAAGAACTGGGAAAGATATCTTCATGGTGAATAGGCAAGTTACGGAAATTATAGAATTTACCTTAGCAGTAAATTTGTATGGTTTATTCCTTGTTTATTTGAATATATGAACTTACTTTTCCCTCACTTTCTCCTCTAATATTTTTACATTAGGTTAAGATGGATCTAGCGGAGGTATTATTATACTCAACCACAAGAGGAATTACTGTCTCTAAAAACAAATTTGAGGACTGATGAAATATTGTTTATTCTTTTGGGGGAAGAGAGTAAGAGTCTTTCATTTGTATGACAATGAGTTTATCATATCAGGCAAAACATGAAAGTGCTGCTATTGTTGCGTGAAAATTATATATACAAAATAGACTGGAAATAGACACAGAGAAACTGAGGTTGGGGCTGACTTGACCTTTCATTTCTCTGCTGTCAGCATCAATTCCTACTTTTCTATGCTCTGTTATATAAAGGAGCCTGTGACACACCACACAGACACACACACACACACACACACACACACACACACAATTTCTACAGTTCCCTTGATTATGTTTTGAATAGGAGGTACAGAATAAGAATTATGAAGGCTGAAGAAAGAAATATATGACTCTTTCATTTCAAGTTTCTGGCAGTTATCTCCAGCAGGATAATGTAGCAAAGTTTCAGCACTTGAGGAAAGAACACTGGCAATGAGGGATTCCAGCAGCTACATCAGCCTAGAATAAGCTCTGGGCATCTGGAATCCTTCAACAGAAACTGTCTCAGTATGGCACTCTTAGAGTATGGGAAAGTGTTTGCATCTCTACCCCAGAAAAGAAAGAAAGAAAGAAAGAAAGAAAGAAAGAAAGAAAGAAAGAAAGAAAGAAAGAAAGAAAGAAAAACTCGTTACTAAATCTTGAGTTTCTTCTGTTTATTCTTTTGTCCTGTAGACTTATCTTACTCTCTTTTGTTCCTCCTGTTCTTATAACACTATTATAACGGAGCATTAATGTAATATTTATCAACTATAGTGGGTTTTGCTATCTAATCAATGTGTTCCAATTCCCTTTTCTAGGTTTCAGTTCAAACAAGGGAGGGACATTCCTGATAGTTTGAGGGGAATACTTAAGATCCAGAGATTCTTTTCTTTTTCTTTATTTCTTTTATTTTCTTTTTAAATAAAGGAAAATTGCTTTACAATGTTGTAATAATTTCTTCCAACAAGATGACTCAGATGGTGGATAAACATACACTTCCCCGCTCTTGACCCTGCCTCCCACTGCCCATCCCATCCCTCTGCGTCGTCACAGATCATTGGTCTGAGCTCCTTGTGTTATACAACAACTTCCCACTAGCTATCTATTTTATACATAGTAGTGTACACATGCCAATGCACTCTCTCAATTAGTCCCACCCTCTCCTTCCCCCACTGTGTCCACAAATCTGTTCTCTGCTTCTGCCTCTCTATTCCTGCCCCACAGATCGGCTCATCAGTATCATTTCTCTAGATTTCATATCGATGTGTTAATATACAGTATTTATTTTTCTCTTTCTGACTTACTTCACTTAATACAACAGGCTCTAACTTCATCCACCTCAGTTCAACTGACTCAAACTCAGTTCACTCCTTCTTATGGCTGAGTAATGCTCCATTGTAAATATGTGCCACAGCTTCTCTAACCATTCATCTATCAATAGATGTTTAGGTTGTTTCCATGTCCTGGCTAGTGTGAATAGTGTGAAAGAATATTGGGGTACATGTGTCTTTTTGAATTATGGTTTTCTCAGGATATATATATAGTAGTGGGATTTCTGGGTCATATAGTTGTTTTATTTTTCATTTTTTAAAGCAATATCCACAATGTTCTCCATAGTGGCTGTATTAATTTATATTCCCATCAATAGTGTAAGAGGCTTCCCTTTTATCCACGTATTCTCCAGCATTTATTTTTTTTGCAGAGTTTTGATGATGACCACTATGATTCATGGTGAGGTGAAACCCCATCGTACATTTCATTTGCATTTCTCTATTAATGAGCAATGTTTAGCATCTTTTCTGTGTTTGTTGAGCATCTATATGGCTTCTTTGAAGAAATGGCTATTCAAGTCTTCTATGTATTTTTTGACTGAGTTGCTTGTTTTTCTGACACTGAGTTGTATGAGCTATGGGTATATGTTGGAGATTAATCCTTTGTCAGTTGCTTCATTTGTGATTATTTTCTCCCATTCTAAGGCTTGTCTATTCATCTTGTTTATAGTTTTACTTTCAGGGCAAAAGATTTTAAGTTTAATTAGGTCTTATTTGTTTATTTTTGTTTTTATCTCCATTACTCCTGGAAGTATGTCAAAGAGGATCTTCCTGAGATTTATGTCAAAGAATGTTTTATCTGTCTTTTCCTCCAAGAGTTTTATGTTTATGGTCTTGCACTTAGGTCTAAATACATTTTGAGTTTATTTTTGTGTATTATTATTTATTTTTGTGTATTATTTTTTTGTGTTATTAAGTGTTCTAACTCCATTCTTTTACACATAACTGTACAGTTTTCTTGGCATCACTTATTAAAGAAACTGCATTTTCTCCATTATATATTCTTGATCCTTTGTCAAAGGTAAGCTTCCCATAGTTTTGTGGGCTTAATTCTGAGATTTCTAATTTGTTCATTGATCTATAGGTATGTTTTTGTGCCAGTACCTTACTCTTTTGATTACTGCAGCTTTGAAGTATAGTCTGAAGTCAAGAAGGTTGATTCCTCCAGTTATGAAGTTATGATTTTCTTTCTCAAGATTGTTTTACTCTACAGGAACTTTAGTGTTTCCATACAAATTGTAAATTTTTTTTGTTCTCATGACTATTATTCAACATAGTTTTGGAAATTTTTGTTGTTCAGTCACTAAGTCATGTCCAACTCTTTGCAGCTCCATGGACTGCAGCATTCTGGGCTCCTCTGTCCACTAATATCTCCAAGAGTTTTCTCATATTCATGTCCATTGAATTGATGATGCTATCTAACGATCTCATTCTCAATCTCATTTCTCTATCTGCCCTCAATCTTTCCCAGCAGCAGGGTCTTTTCCAATGGGCTACCTCTTTGCATCAAGTGGCCAAAGTATTGGAACTTCAACTTCAGCATCAGTCTTTCAGATGAATATTCAGGGTTGATTGTATTTAGAATTGATTGGTGTGAACTCCTTGCAGTGCAAGGGACTCTCAAGAATATTCTCTAGTATTGCAGTTAAAAAGTATCAGTTCTTCATTGTTCTGACTTCTTTATGGTCTAACTCTCACATCCATAGATGACTACTAGAAAAACCGTAGTTTTGACTATATGAACCTTTGTTGGCAAAGTTATGGCTCTGCTTTTTAATACCTTGTCTGGGTTTGTCATAGCTTTTCTTCCAAGGAGCAAGCATTTTTAAAATTCATGACTGCAGTCACCATCTGCAGTGATTTTGGAGCCCAAGAAAAGTCTGTCACCATTTTCATTTTTTGCCCATCTATTTGTCATGAAGTGATGGGGCTGGATGCCATGAGCTTAGCTTTTTTGAATGTTGAGTTTTAAACCATGTTTTTCACTCTCCAGTTTCATCTTCATCAAGAGGCTCTTTAGTCCTGTTCACTTTCTGCAATAAGGGTGGTGTCATCTGCATATCTAAGGTTATTAATATTTGTCCCAACAATCTTAATCCCAGCTTGTGATTCATCAAGCCTGACATTTTGCTTGAGGCACTCTGCATATCCAGACAAATTGAAGAAAGTAGGAAAAACAACTAGGCCATTTAGGTATGACCTAAATCAAATCCCTAACAATTATACAGTGGAAATGACAAATAGCTTCAAGGGATTAGATATGATAAACAGAATGCCTGAAGAACTATGGACAGAAGTTCATAACATTGTACAGGAGCTGGTAGTCAAAACCATCCCCAAGAAAAACAAATGCAAACATGACAAAATGGTAGTCTGAGAAGGCCTTACAAATAGCTGAGAAAAGAAGAAAAGCAAAAGGCAAGGAAAAAAGAAAAGATATACTAATTTAAATGCACAGCTCCAAAGAGTAGCAAGGAAAGAAAAGAAAGCCTTCCTAAGTGAACAATGCCAAAAATGGAGGAAAACAATAGAGTGGGAGAGAATATAGATCACTTCTAGAAAAGCAGAGATACCAAAGGAAAATTTCATGCAAAAATGGGCACAATAAAGGGCAAAAACAGTATGGGCCTAACAAAAGCAGAAGATACTAAGAAGAGATGGCAAGAATACACAGAAAAACTATATTAAAAAGATCTTAATGACCAAGATAACCACAATGCTGTGATCACCCACCTAGAACCAGACATCTTGGAATGAGAATCAATGGGCTTAGAAAGCATCACTACAAACAAAGTTACCAGAGGTGATGGAATTCCAGCTGAGCTAATTCAAATCCTAAAAGATGATGCTGAGAAAGTGCTACACTCAATATGCCAGCAAATTTGGAAAACTCAGCAGTGGCCACAGGACTGGAAAATATAAGTTTTCATTCCAATCTCAAAGAAGGGCAATGCCAAAGAATGTTCAAACTCTGGCACAATAGCACTCATTTCCCATGCTAACAAAATAATGGTCAAAATCCTTAAAGTTAGGCTTCAATAGTACCTGAACCGAGAACTTCCAGATGTACAAGTTGGATTTAGAATAGGTAGAGGAACAGGAGTTCAGACTGCTAACACCAGTTGGATCATAGAAAAAGAAAGAGAATTTCAGAAAAACATCAACTTCTGCTTCATTGCATATGCTAAAGCCTTCGAGTATGTGGTCACAACTGTGGAAAATTCTTAACAGATGGGAATACCAGACCACCTTACTTGCCTCCTGAGAAACCTGTATGCAGGTCAAGCAGCAGTCATTAGAATTAAACATGAAACAATGGACTGGTTCAAAATCAGGAAAAGAGTACATCAAGACTTATTTAACTTCTATACACAATACATCATGCAAAATACTGGGTTGGATGAAGCACAAGCTGGAATCAAGATTGCTGGGAGAAATATCAATAACCTCACATGCAGATGACACCACCCTTATGGCAGAAAGCAGAGAGGAACTAAAGAGCTTCTTGATGGAGGTGAAAAAGGAGAGTGAAAAAGTTGGCTTAAAATTAAACATTCAAGAAACTAAGATCATGACATCTGGCCTTATCACTTGATGGCAAATAGAAGGGGAAACAATGGAAACAGTGACAGGCTTTATTTTCTTGGACTCCAAAATCACTTCAGGTGGTAACTGCAGTCATGAAATTAAAAGATGCTTGCCTCTTGGAAGAAAAGTTATGACAAACCTAGATAGCATATTAAAAAGCAGAGATATCACTTCGCTGACAAAGGTCCATATACTCAAAGCTATATTTTTCTAGCAGTCATGTATGGATGGAAGAATTGAACCATAAAGAAGGCTGAGCACCTTGAGCATCAAATCAAAAGAATTGATGCTTTTGAACTGTGGAGTTGGAGAAGACTTTTGAGATCCCTTGGACAGCAAGGGGAACAAACCAGTCAACCCTAAAAGAAATCAATCCTGAATATTCATTGGAAGAATTGATGCTGAAGTGAAGCTCCAATACTTTTGCCACATGTTGCAAGTTACACTCATTAGAAAACACCCTGATGCTGGGAAAGATTGGAGGCAGGAGGAGAAGGGGATGGCAGAGGATGAAATGGTTGGATGGCATCACTGGCTCAATGGATGTGAGTTTGAGCAGGCTCAAGGAGGTGGTGAAGGAGAAGGAGTACTGGCATCCTTCAGTCCATAAGGTCACAAAGAGTCAGACATGACTGAGTGACTGAGCAACAATTCTACATATAAGTCAAATACACAGGGTGATCATATACAACCTTGATGTACTTCTTTTCCAATTTTGAACCAGCCCATTGTTCCATGTCCAGTTCTAACTGCTGCTTCTTGACCTGCATATAGGTTTTTCAGGAGACAAATAAACTGGTCTGGTATTCCCATCTCTTGAAGTACTTTCCACAGTCCCCTCCCCCACGTCTTTTTTTTTTTTTTTTTTTTTTTTTATGATCCACACAATCAAAGGGTTTAGTGTAGCCAATGAAGCAGAAGATGATTTTTTTTTGTTGGAATTCCTTTGCTTTTCCTATGACTCAACATATTTGGAAGTCCTAGCCATGGTAATAAGAGAAGAAAAAGAAATAAAAGGAATCCAGTTTGTAAAAGAAGAAGTAAAGCCTTCAGTTTCTGCAGATGACATGATATTCTGCATAAAAAGCCCTAAAGATACCGCCAGAAAATTATTAGAACAAATCAATGAATTTAGTAAAGTCACAGGATATAAAATTGATGCAGTGGAATATCTTTAGTTCCTATACACTAACAATGAAAAATCAGGAAATGAAATTAAATAAACAATCCCATTCACCATTGCAACAAAAAGAATAAGCTACCTAAGGAGACAAAAGACCTGTATGCATAAAACTATAAGACACTGATGAAAAAAAGCAAAGATGACACAAACAGATGGAGAGCTATACCAGATTCTTGACTGGAAGAATCAATATTGTTAAAATGACCGTACTACCCAAGGCAATCTACAGACTCAATATGATCCCTATCAAACTATCAGTGGAATTTTTCACAGGGGTTACTTTCAGATTAGCATTTGGATTTCTTATAGCTACCATGCAAGACAAAATGGGCAGAACTATGGTGAGGCAAAAGGAAAAAAATAATCTGTACTTCTACGTGGTTCTCAGTTCTAAGCCTCTCCCTCATAGTAGATTGCTGGCGTTAAAATCATTGTACCTACCTTTAGATCTGCCATGTTAAAGGGGAGAATGGTGCTGTGTCTTGATACAAATATGGACCAACTGAACTAGGACTTCAGTGGGGAAAGAATAAAGGTTACATAATGTGATTTAGCCCAGTGTTCAGCCACATTGTCCCAAGAAGGAGAAACTAGCACTATCAAAGTCCATAGAGCACAGAGTACAACTGGCGTCCAGTGATGCCTATAGTCACACTGTAGTCATCCTTGACATGATACCACAGCGTGAGTAAACCCTCCTTTTAAAAAAATCAATTCTCAGCTGAAACAGCAAGAGTGCGGAAATAAGAGATCACACACACGGAGTCCCAGAGACTGTTTACCTAATATGATTTTTATGTTAAAGCTTGCCAAATATTACACAAAACATAGCTACTTCAAGAATATAAAAGTAAATACTAAAAACAAACTTATGAAAATTGAATTCAGAGCCATGACTAAGTGCTATTTACTACTAGATTGAGAAACAATTATTAAGCTATTTAGAAACTTATCAATAAAATATAACTACAATGAAAAAGAAAAAAAATCATCTTACTGCTTAAATAATTTAATAGTATTTAAAATAAATTTTGAGAAACATTGAATTCAATAGAAATGAATGCATTTTACATTATGAAAAATATCTTTACCAAAACAACAGCTTTCTCTTCCCAGAAAACTTTAATAGTAAACAACCAAAGACAATCCCATTAAAGCCTAAATATAGTTAAAGATACCCATAATGTCACCAGTGCTTAACAATATGTGTAGCACTGTACATGTGCCATGAGGTGCTCTCTTGGTTTAGTCACTAAGTTGTTTCCGACTCTTCTGACCCCAATAGACTGTAGCCCACTGGCTCCTCTGTCCATAGGATTCTCCAGGCAAGAATACTGGAGTGGGTTGCCATTTCCTTCTCCAGGGGATCTTCCTGACCCAGGAATCGAACCCAGACCTCCTGTATCACAGGCAGATTCTTACCAACTGATTCTTATCAACACAATTGAAGTGTGTTAATATAGTTAAAAGATACCCATAATGTCACTAATACTTAATAATGAACTAAAAGCTTTAGTTACAACAAAATACTAACCATAAATAAAACCTTTTGGAGCTGGAAAGAAGAAAAAAGTAATGATCAGTGTTGTACACAGAAACTAAGAACTCATGGAAAATAGAATGATGGAAGTAAATGAAGCAGTGTGGAAAAAAGAAGAAAAGAATAAAAAGAAATTATGACAGCCACATAGACTTCTGGGATGATGTTAAAGCCCCAACGTTCGAGTCATAGGTGTTCCAGAAGAATAAGACATAGGAAAGGGCATGAAAATATCTCAGGAAATAATAGTCAAAAATTTCTCTAAAATGGGGAAGGAAACAGCTACCCAAGTCCAAATACCCAGAGCATCCCATACAAGATAAACCCAAGGCAAAGTACACTAACATATTTTTTTTTTCACTAACACATATTAATCAAACTAATAAAAATTAAACACAAAGAGCAAATATTAAAAGCAACAAAGGAAAAGCAATAAATAGCATACAAGGGAATTCCCATAAGCATAACAACTGAACTTTCAACAGAAACTGCAGGCCAGCAGGGAATGGCAAGATAAAGTGATGAAACGGGGGGGCCAGGGGGGGAATAAAACTAAAACCAAGATTACTCAACCCAGCAAGGATCTCATTCAGATTTGAAGGAGGAATCAAAAGCTTTCAGTTCAGTTCAGTTCAGTTGCTCAGTCATGTCCAACTCTTTGTGACCCCATGAATCACAGCACACCAGGCCTCCTTGTAAATCACCAATTCCCGGAGTTCACTCAGACTCATGACCATCGAGTCAGTGATGCCATCCAGCCTTCTCATCCTCTGTTGTCCCCTTCTCCTCCTGCCCTCAATCCCTCCCAGCACCAGAGTCTTTCCCAGTGAGTCAACTCTTTGCATGAGGTGACCAAAGTACTGGAGTTTCAACTTCAGCATCATTCCCTCCAAAGAAATCCCAGGGCTGATCTCTTTCAGAATGGACTGGTTGGATCTCCTTGCAGTCCAAGAGACTCTCAAGAGTCTTCTCCAACACCACAGTTCAAATGCATCAATTCTTCAGTGCTCAGCCTTCTTCACAGTCCAACTCTCACATCCATACATGACCACTGGGAAAACTATAGCCTTGGCTAGATGGACCTTTGTTGGCAAAGTAATGTCTCTCCTTTTCAACATGCTATCTAGGTTGGTCATAACTTTTCTTCCAAGGAGTAAGTGTCTTTTAATTTCATGGCTGCAGTCATCATCCGCAGTGATTTTGGAGCCCCCTAAAATAAAGTCTGACACTGTTTCCACTGTTTGGCCATCTATTTCCCATGAAGTGATGGGACCAGATGCCATGATCTTCGTTTTCTGAATGAAGCTCATGTTGAGCTTTAAGCCAACTTTTTCACTCTCCACTAAAGCTTTACAGACAAGCAAAAGTTGAGAGAATTCAGCATCACCAAACCATCACTTCAACAAATGCTAAAGGGTCTTCTTTAGACAGGAAATACAGAAAACATTCATAAAAACAAACCCAAAACAATATAATAAATGGTAAAGGATCATACTTATCAATAATTACCTTAAACATAAATGGGTAAAATGCTCCAATGCAAAGACAAATACTGGCTGAATGGATACAAAAACAAGACCCTATATATGCTGTCTACAAGAGACCTACACCAAACCTATGGAAACATACAAACTTATGGTGAGGGGCTGGAAAAAGGTATTTTATGCAAATGGAGACCAAAAGAAAGTGGGAGTAGCAAACTCATAACAGATAAAATAGACTTTAGAATGAAGACCATTATAAGAATTAAAGAAGGTTGCTACATAATGACCAAGAGATCAATTCAAGTAGAAGATATAACAATTATTAATATATATGCTCCAACATAGGAGTACCTCAATACATAAGGCAAATGCTAGCAACTAAGAAAGAGAAATTGACAGTAACACAATAATAGTGGGATAATTTAATACCTCACTGACACCAATGGACAAATCATCCAGAAAAGAAAATTTATAAGGAAAAACAAGCTTTAAATGATACATTGGACCAGTTAGAGCTAATTAATATCTACAGATCATTCCACCCAAAAACAATGGACTTCAACTTTTTCTCAAGTGCACATGAAACATTCTCCAGGATAAATCACACCCTGGGTCACACATATAGCCTTGGTAAATTAAAAAAAGAAAAAAAGAAATTATTTCAATCATCTTTTCTGATCACAATGGTATAAGATTAAATATCAACCATGGGGTGGGGGAAGGGATATAAAAAACACAAACATATGGAGGTTAAGCAACATGTTTCTTCATAACCAACAGATCACTGAATAAATAAAAAAGGAAATTAAAATATGCATAGAAACAAATGATAATGAAAACACAACAACCCAGAACCTATGGGATTAAGTAAAAGTAGTGAAAAGAGAAATTCATAGCAATACAAGTCTACCTCAAGAAACGAGAGAAACATCAAAGAAATGGCCTAACTTTATACCTAAAACAACTAGAATAAGAAGAACAAAAACACACCAAAGTTAGTAGAAGAAATCTTAAAGATCAAAGCAGAAGTAAATGAAAAAGAAATGAAGACAATGCAAAGATTAATAAAACGAAAAGCTGGTTCTTTAAGGAGATAAACAGCATAGACTAACTGTTAACCATACTCGTGAAGAGAAAAAAAAAGAGGACTCTAATCAATAAAATAAGAAATGAAAATGGAGAAAATTTACAACAGAAAACACATAAATGCAAATGGTCATAAGAGACTACTACGAGCAACTATTGCCAATGAAATGGACAATTTGGAAGAAATAAACAAATTCTTAGAAAAGTATAACCTACCAAACCGAGCAAGGAAGAAATAGAAAATATGAACAGACCAATCATAAGCATGGAAATAAAAACTGTATTGAGAAATCTTCCAACAAACAAAAGCCCAGGATAAGATGGCTTCACAAGTGAATTCTACCACAAATTTAGAGACGAGCTAACACATATCCTACTCGAACTTTTCCAGAAAACTGAAGAGGAAGGAAAACTTCCAAACTCATTCTACAAGGACACCATCATCCTAACACCAAAATCAGGCAAAGATGCCACAAAACAAAACTCTGAGCCAATATCATTGATGAAAATACGTGCAAAAATTCTCAACGAAATTCTCTCAAGGAATCCAACAACATATTTAAGAGTTCATGCATCATGAACAAGTGGACTTTATTCCAGGGATGCAAGGATTCTTTGATATTTCCAAATCAATCAATGTAATGCACCATATTAACAAAATGAAAGATAAAAACCATATGATTATTTCAATAGATGCAGAGAAAGCCTCTGACAAAATTCAACACCCACTTATGATAAAAATCTCTCCAGAAAGTGGGCATAGAAGGAACATATCTCAACATAATAAAATGCATATATGACAAACCCGTATCAAACATTATCCTTAATGGTGAAAAACTGAAAGCATTTCTTCTAAAATCAGGAACAAGGCAACGGTGCCCACTCTCACCACTACTATTCTACATAGTTTGGAAGTCATACCAAGAGCATTCAGAGAAGAAATAGAAATAAAAGGAATTCAGATTGGAAAAAAAGTAAAACTCTCAGTTTGTAGATCTCATAATCCTCTACATGAAGACCTTAAATATGCCCCCAGGAAACTACTAGAGCTAATCAGTGGATATAGTAAAGTTGCAGGATATATAATTAAAACACAGATATCCCATGCATTCCTATACACTAACAATGAAAAACCAGAAAGATAAATTAAGGAAACAATCCTATTCACCATTGCCACAGAAAGAATAAAACACTTAGGTATAAATTTATCTAAATAAAAACAAAAGACCTGTATAGAGAAGACTATAAAACACAAATGAAAGAAATCTAAGATGACACAAATAGATGGAGAAATATATCATGTTCTTAGATTGGTCTTAGGTTCTTAGATTGTAAGAATTAATATACTGAAAAATCAGTATTCTACCCAAAGCAATCTGTAGATTCAACATCATCCCTATCAAACCACCAATGGTATTTTTCACAGAGCTAGAACTAATAATTTCACAATTTGTATGGAAACACAAAAGATCCTGAGCAGGCACAGCAATCTTGAAAAAGAAGAATGGAACTGGAGGAATCAATCTTCCTGGCTTCAGACTACACTACAAACCTACAGTCATCAGGACAGTATGATATTAACACAAAGACAGAAATATAGATCAATGGAACAAAACAGAAAGTCCAGAGATAAATCCATGCACCTATAGCCACCTTATTTTGATAAATCAAAAAATGACGCTGGGAAAACTGGTCAACTACATGTAAAAGAATAAAACTAGAACACTTTCTAACACTATACAGGAAAACAAACTCAAAATGGATTAAATAACTAAATATAAGAAAAGAAACCATAAAACTCTTAGAGGAAAACATAGAACACCCTCTGACATAAATCACAGCAAGATCCGCTATGACCCACCTCCCAGAGTAATGGAAATAAAAATAAACAATTGGGACCTAATTAAACTTAAAAGCTTTTGGACACGAAGGAAACTATAAGCAATGTGAAAAGACAGCTCTCAAACTGGGAGATAAAAATAGCAAATGAAACAACTGACAGATAATCAACCTCCAAAATATACAAGCAGCTCATGAAGCTCATTACCAGAAAAACAAACAACACGATCAAAATGTGAACAAAAGATCTAAATAGACATTTCTCCAAAGAAGACATACAGATGGCCAATAACCACATGAAAAGATGCTAAATATCACTCATTATTACATAAATGCAAGTAAAAACCACAATGAGGTGTAATTTTCATGCTGGTCAAAATGGCCATCATCAAAACCCTACAAACAATAACTGCTGGAGAGAATTTGGAGAAAAGGGCCCTCTTAAACTGGTGGTTGGAATGCAAATTGTTATAGTCATTATGGAGAACAGTGTGGGAATTCCTTAAAATATAATAATAGAACTGCCATATGACCCAGCAATCCCATTACAGGATATACACCCTGAAGTGAAGTGAAAGTCATCCAGTTGTGTCTGACTCTTTGCAACCCCATGGACTATACCATCTGTGGAATTCTCTGTGTCAGAATACTGGAGTGGTTAGCCTTTCCCTTCTCCAGGGGATCTTCCCAACCCAGGGATCGAACCCAGGTCTCCTGCATTGGAGGCAGATTCTTCATCAGCTGAACTACAAGGGAAGACCCATACACCCTGAGGAATCCAGAATTGAAAGAGACACATGTATCCCAATGTTCATTGCTTCACTACTTACAAGAGCTAGCCCATGGAAGCAATCTAGATGTTCTTCAGCAAATGAAAAGATGAGGAAGTTGTGGTTGTTGTTTTTAGTTGCTCAGTCATTTCTGACTATTTGTAACTCCATAGACTGCAGCATCCCAGGACTCCCGTCCTTCACCATCTCCTGGAGCTTGCTCAAACTCATGTCCATTGAATCAGTGCTGATACCAACCAACTATCTCATCCTCTGTCATCCCCCTCTCCTCTTGCATTCAATCTTTCCCAGCATCAGGGTCTTTTCTAATGGGTCAGCTCTTCACATCAGGTGGCCACAGTATTGGAGCTTCAGTTTCAGTACCAGTCCTTTTAATGAATTTTCAGGGTTGATTTCCATTAGCATTGACTGGTTTCATCTCCTTGCAGTCAAAAGGACTCTCAAGAGTCTTCTCCAACACCACGGTTCTAAAGCATCAATCCTTCGGAGCTCAGCCTTTTTATGGTCCAACTCTCACATCCTACATGACTGCTGGAAAAACCATAGCTTTGACTTTACAGATCATTGTTGGCAAAATAATGTTTCTGCTCTTTAATATTTGTCTAGGTTTGTCGAAGTTTTTCTTCCAAAGAGCAGGTGTATTTTAATTTCATGGCTGCAATCACCATCTGCAGTGATTTTGGAGCCCAAGAAAATAAAATCTGTGGTACATATACACAATGGAATATTACTTAGCTATCTAAAAAAACAACAAACAAACAACCACACATTTGAGTCAGTGCTAAAGTGGTGGATAAGCCTGGAGCCTATTATATAGAGTGAAGTAAATCAGAAAGATAAAGACACATACTGTATATTTACACATATATATGGAATTTAGAAAGACAGTACGAACATCCTTGCATTCAAAACAACTAGGGATACACAGATGTAAAGAACAGACTTTTAGTCTTAGTGAGAGACATTGAGGGTGGGATGATTTGAGAGAAAAGCATTGAAACATATACATTATCATATGTAAAAATAGATGGCCAGTGTAAGTTCAATGCATGAAGCAGAGCCCCCAGAGCCAGTGCTCTGGGAAAACCACAGGGATATGTGGGGAGGGAATTGGTTGGGAGTTCAGTAGAGAGGGACACATAACACCTCTGGCTGAGTCATGTTGATGTATGGCAAAAACCATCACAACATTGTAGTGTAATTATTCTCCAATTAAATCAATTAATTAAAAAAAAAAAAACTCATTAGAGTCCAGTTCAGTTCAGTTCAGTCGCTGAGTCATGTCCAACTCTTCGATCCCATGAAACGCAGCATGCCAGGCTTCTTTGTCCATCACCAACTCCCGGAGCCCTCCCAAACTCATGTCCATCGAGTTGATGATGCCATCCAAACATCTCATCCTCTGTCGTCCCCTTCTTAAGCCCTCAGTCTTTCCCAACATCAGGGTATTTTCCAGTGAGTCAGCTCTTTGCATCAGGTGGCTAGAGTATTGGAGTTTAAGCCTCAACATCAGTCCTCCAATGAATACCCAGGACTGATCTCCTTTAGGATGGACTGGTTGGATTTCCTTGCAGTCTAAGAGACTCTCAAGAGTCTTCTCCAACACCACAGTTCAAAAGCATCAGTTCTTCGGCGCTCAGCCTTCTTCACAGTCCAACTCTCACATCCATACATGACCACTGGAAAAACCATAGTCATGACTAGACAGGCCTTTGTTGGTAAAGTAATGTCTCTGCTTTTTAATATGCTATCTAGGTTGGTCATAACTTTTCTTTCAAAGAGTAAGTGTTTTTGTTTTTTTTTTTTTAAATTTCATTGCTACAGTCTTCATCTGCAGTGATTTTGGAGCCCAGAAAAAGAAATTCAGCTCTGTTTCCACTGTTTCCCCATCTATCTGCCATGAAGTGATGGGACCAGAAGCCATGATCTTAGTTTTCTGAATGTTGAACTTTAAGCCAACTTTTTCACTTTCCTCTTTCACTTTCATCAAGAAGCTCTTTAGTTCATCTTCACTTTCTGCCATAAGGGTGGTGTCATCTACATCTCTGAGGTTATTGATATTTCTCCTGGAAATCTTGATTCCAGCTTGTGTTTCCCACAGCCCAGTGTTTCTCATGATCTACTCTGCATATAAGTTCAATAAGCAGGGTGACAATATACAGCCTTGACGTACTCCTTTTCCTTTTTGGAACCAGTCTGTTGTTTCATGTCCAGTTCTAACTGTTGCTTCCTGACCTGCATACAGATTTCTCAAGAGGCAGGTTAGGTGGTCTGGTATTCCCATCTCTTTCAGAATTTTCCACAGTTGCTAGTACATAGGTCAATTTCAACCAAACATTTGCCAGTGGGAGTTTATCAAGATATTAATGCTTCAATATCTCATAATTTGACTATAAAAACACAGCTGTAATATCTATTCAATAATGAATGAAGATGTCTATAAATATGAAAATGTCACTTCTTGAGAATTACTGAATCCAATCTTTTTAATAATTATGATTATGAATTCAGATATATAAGAATGTTGAGGAACAGCAGTTTCTGTTGCCAGACTTGAATTCTTTTTTTCAAAGGTCAGGTACATATTTTACCCCAGAGAGCTAAGAGAATACTTCTGTTACAAGCTAAAATATTTCCTGTGCATCTCACAATATTCCTGAGGAAGATGTATGGCTCCCCTTTTCGTGCCCAATCTTCACCTCTAAATTACTCTGTGTAAAGCCTACAAGTACCTACTCTTTACTTATCATTTGTGAGACGGTTTGTATCTCTGCAATGTCTGTAAAATTCTGCCTTTGATTTTTAAAGCCATTCTATTTTAACTCTAAAATAAATTTTAAAATTAAAAAAAAAAAAAAACATTTAAAACATTTTTTAAAAAGGAAGTTAAGACCTCAGACTTCAAAGGCAATGACCTGGGTTACACTCTAGGGTCTAGTTCTCACTAGTTACATTGAGACAATTACTTGACATCTGTACTTCAGTTCATTCACCTGTAAAATAAGAGTAATAATAGCACATATTACAAAGAATTATTGCAAAAATAAATGAGTTAATTCAGATAAAGTAATTTTAAAAATGTCATAACTCTGTGGTAAAGAATCTGCCTGCAATGCTGGAGATGTAAGAGATGCAGATTTGATCCTTGGGTTGGGAAAATACTCTGGAGGAGGGCGTGGAAATCCACTCTAGTATTCTTGCCAGGAGAATCTCATGGACAGTGTAGCCTGGCGGTCTATGTTCTCTAGGATCACAAAGAGTTGGACACAACTGAAGCAACTTAGCACACACACACACACACACACACACACACACACACACTGCTATAACTATTATATATGCATATGAATTTAAGCCTGGAAACAAAGATTCAATTGATAATGTGATAAATCTATGTGATTGCAGAGGGTTGCCTAAAGATTTCACTAAACATATGGATATCATTAGCAATTGCTGGTTAAAAATATTGTTTAAAAAGAATACCTTTCTGTGATTTCATCAAAACTTTAAAAATATAGCAATAAATATCTTTCTATCTTGCATTTCAAAAATTATAAATCATCACTAAGAAAAATAAACTGAAAAGTAAAGACTTTCAACACTGTTTTTAAATAGGTGGAATATATATTATAAATATGTAGAATTAAAAAAACAAAACTTTTAAATATAATGCAACCCCAAAATATTTTCCCTATTTACAAGCTTGACATAGGTCAAATTTATAATTTCCAACTTTGATACATATCACTTCCATAGTTTGAAAGGAAAACACACACACACACACACACATTATCATTAATATTATTTCCCTCATACCTTATAGAAAGCAACAATATGGTGTAAAAATAGACTTAGTTTTTACTTTTGCTACCAGTGATCAAATCTTAGACACATCATAAACCACTTTTTTCAGGTTTCTCATCTTTTAAAAAGAGATGATCTTTAGAATACATTAAATATGTTTTAAAAGTTAAAAGGGCTAGTGTGATGACTAAAGAAATCTTTGCCTTTTGAAAAACAATGTATTTTATGAAGGCTATTCCTATTATTTTATAAAATCAAGAAGCTGCATCTCAGAGAAACCAAATGGATTTTCCCAGATAATAAAATTAGTGGCGAAGCTCTGACAAGGACCTCCATCAAGTACCTTTTTGACCACATGGAACATATGATGAAATGCTCCAAATGTGAAGTATTTGGGGAAGGTTTAAGACTTCTGAAAACTGGTCAAACACAAAGAAGACCAAAGTGACCAGTTTGACATCACAGAACATATAATAATTACTAAAGACTCACAAACTATCCAATACCCAAAAATGTAGGGAATCAATGATATGTTGGGATAATTCAGGTCTATATTGCTTGAGAAATGAAAATAATGTCAGAAAATTTTAAAAATAGGTTAACATTCAGAAGACATGTCAGAGTAATTGCCACACTAATTTAAATGAAGCTTTTAGTTAGATATTTATAATGTTTAATAAATTAAATGCTCATTGCATTATATAAAGAAAATCTAACTGACATTTATTAAGACCTACTGTGCCATGAAAAGCGCATAACAATGATGAAAGAGTGAAGACTGATCATCACCATATTATACACGGATTCAACTGGGCTGAGACTGAGGAAGTACATGGTCCAAGATCTAAGTCCATTCAACAAGAAAGAATCCGAGTCAAGATTTAAATTTAAGTTCATTCTGAAGCTTGAGCTTTTCGTTGACCACATAGTAATAGAAGGATTGGTATAATCCCCTGTGATCTACACACTGAAATTGTAGAATAAGATTGGCACTCCTATCTGGTTTTCAATCCAAACACTTTGGGTTGTAGGAACATTACCTCAGCCAAGTTATTTAACTTGCCTAGGTTTCAGTTTCTTTTTTGGGATATGAAGTTACCAACAATGATAATTTCTACCTTAAAGGAATTAAATAAATTGATAGAGAAAGCATTTAGAATCGTGGCTGCCACTCATCTTTTAATGACTGAAACATATACAACTTTCTGTCCCTAAACAAAGATAAAAAGCATCATTGAAACCATAAAACTAAGGTTACTGCACAACTAGAGATAGGAGAAAGCTGGCACTAGGCAGAGCTCAGCAGCCATCAATGAAGGATGAGACAAGAGGGTTGGGGAAAACAATAGTGTAGAGTTACCTAACTTCATCCAGGAGGAATACAGATTGGAAATGTGGGTGAGAAAGAAATGACAGTGGGTTGGATGAGTGTACCATCTGGAAGGAAAGGGGTTCTCTAATATTCAGAAGCCAGCTACATAGGTTACACAGTATAAACTGCACTCCTCTAACCACCTATGACCAAAGAAATGAAATTAAATAAAAATCACACTGAAAATAGCAGTCAATTCAACATGGAACCTCAAACATCATGATGAACACTCCATCAATAATTAATTCCTAAATGTTAGAAAATCAAACCAAAAGACACAGGAGGTCAAAGTTTGAAAGAATTGTCAAAAGGTAACCAGAATTGCTTCAAAATCACTTAATTAATATTGGAATACTAATTTTCCTAAAAGCAGATATAGGAATCATGAAAATCCAAAAAAATTTTTTCATATATTAAATACTTTTATGAGGTGTAAAATTAAACATAAATTATCATTGTAAGAAAAGACAAAGTATAGCATAAAACATTAAATGATGGAAAAACCACCTTCTGTTTCTTCCATGTGACCTTAGGCAAATCTCTTTCCTCTCTTTGTGGAGGTTAAATAATCTATAATAGGATGGGGAGGCCATTTTCTCCCCCACAAATTCATCAAAAGAACATTTCAACGCTGAGTAAATTCCACAAAACAACTTCTGAATGCTGGCAGAGGACATCAGGCACCCAGAAAAGCAGCTCATTGTCTTTGAAAAGAGGTAGAAAAAAATATAAAAGACAAAAAAAGAGACAAAAGAGGTAGGGAGGGAGCTCCGTTCTGGGAAGGGAGTCTTAAACAGAGAGGTTTCCAAACATCAGGAAACACTCTCACTGCCGAGTCCATGGCGAGCCTTGGAAGCACAGAGAGCAACATAATAGGGAGGAAAAATAAATAAATAATTAAGCCCCACAGATTATGAGCCCAATGGTAACTCCCCCAGTGGAGAAGCAGCACAGATGCCTGCATCTGCCACTAGTAAGTGGGGGCTGGGCAGCTAGGCCCGAGCTGCATTGCTTTTTAAGGATCAGGCCCAAATGCACTGAAGGTAACCAAAGCGAACTAACTTGGGCTAGCAAACCAGACTGTGGGATAGCTACCATGCAGAAAGCTCTAACAAAAGACACCGCCAGGACTGCACACAGAACAAAAGACAGAACAGAATTAGTCGGCTGCAGATCATCCCCCTCCGGTGACAGGCAGCCAGAGCTGGAAGGGCTGGAAGGGGGCAATCACAGCCCCAGAGAGACATTAACTACCAAACTGTAAGCAGGCTTCTTTGCTAACTAAGACTTCTTGTGGTTCTGGACAGTCATCATCCACCTGAGAAGGTGCACCAGTTGTACACCCAGAAAACTTAGCAGCAGGGATGGGAGAGGCAGTAAGTTGCAGTGACCACGCTCACCAAACACCTGAGGTACTAGGACCTGGGAAGGGCACAAAATGCAGACCCAACCGACTCTGCACCTCTGAGGACTACCTGAGTGCCTGAGCCTGAGCGACTTAGACCTGGGTGGTACATGCAGCCCAGGGCCAGCCTCAGACGGTTCCTGGCAGAGCAACCTAGAGACTGAGCTCTGTGCACCGTGAGCGGGGGCAGGCCCAGTGTGGCTGAGATACAGCAAGCACATGCCAGTGTTACTTGTTTGCAGCGTCCCCCTCTCCCCACAGTGCGACTGAACAAATGAGCTTAAAAAAAGTGTTCACCACTGCCCGCCTTGCGCCAGGGCGGAAATCAAACACTGAAGAGACCAGCAAACAGAAGAAACCAAAACAGAGGGAACCACCTGGGAAGTGACAGATGCAATAGTTTAAAACCCTGTCGTTAGTACCAACTACATAGGAAGGGGCCTATAGATCTTGAGAAATATAAGACTGACCAAGGAACTATCCAAAAATGAACTGACCCCACACTGCCCACAACAACACCAGATAAAGTCCTAGATATATCTTTACTATTTTTACAATCATTGTTTTTTTCTTCTTCTTCTTTTCTTCTTCTTCTTTTTTAACTTTTTTAAAAAAATTTAAGTCCTCTATTACTCCTTTCATTTTCATTTTTATAGCCTACTATTACTTTTCAAAAAAAAAAAAAAGACCCTATTTTTAAAGCAAACTTCATATATATATTTTTTTCTTTAATAATTCTTTTGACTTCTTTTTTCTCTTCTTCTTCTTCTTTTCTTTAATATTGTATTTTTGAAAATACAACTTCTACTCTAGATTTTTAATCTTTGCTTTTTGGTATTTGTTATCAATTTTGTACCTTCAAAAACCCAATTTTCAGTACCCATTTTTACTTGAGAGGGAGATTACTGGCTTGTCTGCTCTCTCCTCCTTTGGACTATCCTTTTTCACCACCAGGTCGCCTCTGTCTCCTCCTTCCCCTTTCTCTCCTCTACCCAACTCTGTGAATCTCTGTGTGTTCCAGATGGTGGAGAACACTTAGGTAACTGATTACTGGCTGGATCTGTCTGTCTCCTTTTCATTCCCCCTTTTATCCTCCTGGCCACCTCTTTCTCCTTCCTCCCTCTTCTCTTCTCTGTATAACTCCGTGAACATCTCTGAGCAGTCCAGACTGTGGAGCGCACATAAGGAAGTGATTACTGGCTAGCTTGCTCTCTCCTCTTTTGATTCCACCTCATCTTATTCGGGTCACCCCTTACTCCCTCCTCCCTCTTCTCTTCTCCATGTAACTCTGTGAACATCTCTGGGTGTCCTTCACTGTGGAGAAACTTTTCATCTTTAACCTAGATGTTTTATCAACAGTGTGGTATAGAAGGAGAAGTCTTGAGACTACTGTAAAAATAAGACTGAAAACCAGAAGCTGAAGGCTTAAGTCCAAATCCTGAGAACATCAGAGAACTCCTGACTCCAGGGAACATTAATTGATAGGAGCTCATCAAATGCCTCCATACCTACACTGAAACCAAGCACCACCCAAGGGCCAACAAGTTCCAGAGCTAGACATACCACACAAATTCTCCAGCAACACAGGAATACAACCCTGAGCTTCAATATACAGGCTGCCCAAAGTTACTCCAAAATCATAGACATCTCATAACTCATTACTGGACACTTCATTTAACTCCAGCGAGAAGAAATCCAGCTCCACCCACCAGAACACCGATACAAGCTTTCCTAACCAAGAAACCTTGACAAGCCACTGATACAACCCCACCCACAGCAAGGAAACTCTACAATAAAGAGAACTCCACAAACTGTCAGAATACAGAAAGGCCACAACAAATGCAGCAATATAAACATGATGAAGAGACAGAGGAATACCCAGCAGGTAAAGGAATAGGATAAATGCCTAAGAAACCAAACCAAAGAGGAAGAGATAGGGAATCTACCTGATAAAGAATTCCAAATAATGATAGTGAAAATGATCCAAAATCTTGAAATAAAAATGGAATAGCAGATAAATAGCGTGGAGACAAGGATTGAGAAGATGCAAGAAAGGTTTAACAAGGACCTAGAAGAAATAAAAAAGTCAATATATGATGAATAATGCAATAAATGAGATCAAAAACACTCTGGAGGCAACAAATAGTAGAATAATGGAGACAGAATATAGGATTAGTGAGGTAGAAGATAGAATAGTAGAAATAAATGAATCAGAGAGGAAAAAAAGAAAAACGAATTAAAAGAAATGAGGACAATCTCAGAGGCCTCCAGGACAATATGAAACGCTCCAACATTCGAATTATAGGAGTCCCAGAAGAAGAAGACCAAAATAAAGACCATGAGAAAATACTGGAAGAGATAATAGTTGAAAACTCTAAAATGGGGAAGGAAATAATCACCCAAGTCCAAGAAACACAGAGAGTCCCAAACGGGATAAACCCAAGGTGAAACACCCCAAGACACATTAATCAAATTAACAAAGATCAAACACAAAGAACAGATATTAAAAGCAGGAAGGGAAAAACAACAAATAACACACAAGGGGATTCCCATAAGGATAACAGCTGATCTTTCAATAGAAGCTCTTCAGGCCAGGAGGCAATGGCAAGACATATTCAAAGTGATGAAAGAAAATAACCTACAGCCCAGATTACTGTACCCAGCAAGGATCTCATTCAAATATGAAGGAGAAATCAAAAGCTTTACAGACAAGAAAAAGCTGAGAGAATTCAGCACCGCCAAACCATCTCTTCAACAAATGCCAAAGGATTTTCTCTAGACAGGAAACACAAAAAGGGTGTATAAACCAGAACCCAAAACAATAAAGTAAATGACAATGGGATCATACTTATCAATAATTACTTTAAACGTAAATGGGTTGAATGCCCCAACCAAAAGACAAAGACTGGCTGAATGGATATAAAACAAGACCCCTATATATGTCATCTACAAGAGACCCACTCAAAACAAGGGATACATACAGACTGAAACTGAAAGGCTGGAAAAAGATATTCCACACAAATAGAGACCAAAAAAAAAAAAAAAAAAAAAAAACAGGAGTAGCAATACTCATATCTGATAAAATAGACTTTTAAACAAAGGCTGTGAAAAGAGACAAAGAAGGACACTACATAATGATCAAAGGTTCAATCCAAGAAGAAGATATAGCAATTATAAATATATATGCACTCAACATAGGAGCACCACAATATGTAAGACAAATGCTAACAAGTATGAAAGGGGAAATTAACAATAACACAATAGTAGTGGGAAACTTTAGTACCCCAATTACACCTATGGATAGATCAACTAAACAGACTACTAACAAAAGAAACACAAACTTTAAATGATACAATGGACCAGTTAGACCTAATTGATATCTATAGGGCATTTCACCCCAAAACAATGAATTTCACCTTTTTCTCAAGTGCTCATGGAACCTTCTCCAGGATAGATCATATCCTGGGCCATAAATCTAGCCTTGGTAAATTAAAAAAATCTGAAATCATTCCAAGTATCTTTTCTGACTATAATGCAGTAAGATTAGATCTTAATTACTGGAGAAAAACTATTAAAAATTCCAACATATGGAGGCTGAACAACACACTTCTGAATAACCAACAAATTACAGAAGAAATCAAAATATGCATGGAAACGAATGAAAATGAAAACACAACAACTCAAAACTTGTGGGACACTATAAAAACAGTGCTAAGGGGAAAGTTCAGAGCAATACAGGCACACCTCAAGAAACAAGAAAAAAGTCAAATAAATAACCTAACTCTACACCTAAAGCAACTAGAAAAGGAGAAATGGAGAACCCCAGGGTTAGCAGAAGGAAGGAAATCTTAAAAATTAGGGCAGAAATAAATGCAAAAGAAACAAAAGAGACCATAGCAAAAATCAATAAAGCCAAAAGCTGGTTCTTTGAAAGGATAAATAAAGTCGACAAACCATTAGCCAGACTCATCAAGAAATAAAGGGAGAAAAATCAAATCAATAAAATTAGAAATGAAAATGGAGAGATCACAACAGACACCACAGAAATACAAAGGATCATAAGAGACTACTATCAGCAATTATATGCCAATAAAATGGACAACGTGGAAGAAATGGACAAATACTTAGAAAAGTACAACTTTCCAAAACTGAACCAGGAAGAAATAGAGAATCTTAACAGGCCGATCACAAGCACAGAATTTGAAACTGTAATCAGAAATCTTCCAGCAAACAAAAGCCCAGGTCCAGACGGCTTCACAGCTGAATTCTACCAAAAATTTAGAGAAGAGCTAACACCTATCCTACTCAAACTCTTCCAGAAAATTGCAGAGGAAGGTAAACTTCCAAACTCATCCTGTGAGGCCACCATCATCCTAACACCAAAACCTGACAAAGATACTACAAAAAAAGAAAACTACAGCCCAATATCAATGATGAACATAGATGCAAAAATCCTTAACAAAATTCTAGCAATCAGAATCCAACAACACATTAAAAAGATCATACACCGTGACCAAGTGGGCTTTATCCCAGGGATGCAAGGATTCTTCAATATCCACAAATCAATCAATGTAATTCACCACATTAACAAATTGAAAAAATAAAAGCCATATGATTGTCTCAATAGATGCAGAGAAAGCCTTTGACAAAATTCAACATCCATTTATGATAAAAACTCTCCAGAAAGCAGGAATAGAAGGAACATACCTCACCATAATAAAAGCTACATATGACAAACCCACAGCAAACATTATCCTCAATGGTGAAAAATTGAAAGCATTTCCCCTAAAGTCAGGAACAAGACAAGGGTGCCCACTTTCACTGCTACTATTCAACATGGTTCTGGAAGTTTTGGCCACAGCAATCAGAGCAGAAAAAGAAATAAAAGAATTCCAAATTGGAAAAGAAGAAGTAAAATTCTCACTGTTTGCAGATGACATGATCCTCTACATAGAAAACCCTAAAGACTCCACCAGAACATTACTAGAGCTAACCAATGAATATAGTAAATTTACAGGATGTAAAATCAACACACAGAAATTCCTTGCATTCCAATACACTAATAATGAGAACGTAGAAAAAGAAATTAAGGAAACCATTCCATTCACCATTGCAATGAAAAGAATAAAGTGCTTAGGAATATATCTACCTAAAGAAACTAAAGACCTATATATATAGAAAACCATAAAACACTGGTGAAAGAAAGCAAAGAGGACACTAATAGATGGAGAAATATACCATGTTCATGGATTGGAAGAATCAATATAGTGAAAATGAGTATACTACCCAAAGCAATCTACAGATTCAATGCAATCCCTATCAAGCTACCAGCGGTATTTTTCACAGAGCTAAAACAAATAATTTCACAATTTGTATGGAAATACAAAAAACCTCAAATAGCCAAAGCAATCTTGAGAAAGAAGAATGGAACTGGAGGAATCAACCTGCCTGACTTCAGGCTCTGCTACAAAGCCACAGTCATCAAGACAGTATGGTACTGGCACAAAGACAGGAATATAGATCAGTGGAACAAAATAGAAAGCCCAGAGATAAATCCACACACTATGGACACCTTATCTTCGACAAAGGAGGCAAGAATATACAATGGATTAAAGACAATCTCTTTAAAAAGTGGTGCTGGGAAAACTGGTCAACCACTTGTAAAAGAATGAAACTAGAACACTTTCTAACACAATACACAAAAATAAAGTCAATATGGATTAAAGATCCAAATGTAAGACCAGAAACTATAAAACTCCTAGAGGAGAACATAGGCAAAACACTCTCCGACACATGAGATCTAATTAAAATTAAAATTAATTAAATTCTGCACAACAAAGGAAAATATAAGCAAGCTGAAAAGACAGCCTTCGGAATGGGAGAAAATAATAGCAAATGAAGCAACTGACAAATAATCTCAAAAATATACAAACAACTCCTGCAGGTCAATTCAAAAAAATGAGCCAATGAGCTAAATAGACATTTCTCCAAAGAAGGCATCAGATGTCTAACAAACACGTGAAAAGATGCTCAACATCTCTCATTATCAGAGAAATGCAAATCAAGACCACAATGAGGTACCATTTCACACCAGTCAGAATGGCTGCGGTCCAAAAGACTACAAGCAATAAATGCTGGAGAGGATGTGGAGAAAAGGGAACACTCTTACACTGTTGGTGGGAATGCAAACTAGTACAGCCACTATGGAGAACAGTGTGGAGATTCCTTAAAAACTGGAAATAGAACTACCATATGACCCAGAAATCCCACTGTTGGGCATACACACCGAGGAAACCAGAATTGAAAGAGACACGTGTACCCCAATGTTCATCGCAGCACTGTTTATAATAGCCAGGACATGGAAGCAACCTAGATGTCCATCAGCAGATGAATGGATAAGAAAGCTGTGGTACATATACACAATGGAGTATTACTCAGCCACTAAAAAAATACATTTGAATCAGTTCTAAGGTGGTGGATGAAATTGGAGCCTATTATACAGAGTGAAGTAAGCCAGAAAGAAAAATACCAATACAGTATACTAACACATATATATATATGGAATTTAGAAAGATGATAATGATAACCCTGTATACGAGACAGCAAAAGAGACACAGATGTATAGAACAGTCTTTTGGACTTGGTTGGAGAGGGAGAGGGTGGGATGATTTAGGAGAATGGCATTGAAACATGTATAACATCATATAAGAAACGAATCGCCAGTCTAGGTTCAATGCAGGATACAGGATGCTTGGGGCTGGTGCACTGGGATGACCCAGAGAGATGGCATGGGGAGGGAGGTGGGAGGGGGGTTCAGGATTGGGAACACGTGTACACCCGTGGCAGATTCATGTTGATGTATGGCAAAACTAATACAGTATCGTAAAATACAATTAAAAAAAAAAAAAACTCCCTCTCAGCACTATAATGTTAAGATTATCAAATGCAATAATATATATATAAGCTATTTTTAGATAATAAGAATAATAAATTAGAATAGACTATAATTATTAAATTTTAATTGTGAACTGTATCTGCTACTCTAAACAAGTCACCACACAGTCTATCTCTGAAAATAATCTGAAAAGGTAATAACAGAAGTTCAGCAAAAATGTCAACATATTATTAATAACCATGCCTCTGTTCATATGTTGATGGGCATTTCAGCTGTTTCCATATCTTGGCTATTGTGAATACTGCTACAATAGATATAAGTGTGCATTGTTATCATTGTGCAGTCTCTAAATCATCTTTGACTCTGTGACCTTAGGGACTGCAGCACTCCAGGCTTTCCTGTCATTCACTATCTCCCAGAGTTTGCTCAAACTCATGTCCATTGAGTAGGTGATGCCATCCAACCATCTTATCCTCTGTCACCTCTTTCTCCTCCCAACCTTAATCTTTCCTAGCATCTGTGTCTTTTCCAATGGATTAACTTTTTGCATCAGGTGGCCAAAGTAGTGGAGCTTCAGTTTCAGCACTGAAGTCCTTCAAATGAATATTCAGAGTTGATTTCCTTTAGAATGGACTGATTTGATCTCCTTGCAATTCACTCTCAAGAGTCTTATCTCACATCACAATTCAAAAGCATCAGTTCTTCAGTGTCTGAACACTTTATGAACTTCTTTATGGTCCGATTCTTGCATCTATACATGACTACTGGAAAAATCGGAGCTTTGTCAGCAATGTGATGTCCCTGGGTCTTAATACACCATTTAGGTTTGTCATAACTTTTCTTCCAAGGAACACATGTCTTAATTTCATGCTTGCAATCACCATCTGCAGTGATTTTGTAGCCCAAGAAAATAAATTATATCACTGTCTCCCTGTCTATTTGCTATGGAGTGATGGGATCAGATGCCATGATTTTCATTTTCTGAATGTTGAGTATTAAGCCAGCTTTTTCACTCTTCTCTTTCACCTTCATCAAGAGGCTCTTTAGTTACTCTTTGCTTTCTGCCATAAAGGTGGTGTCATCTGCATATCTGAGGTTATTGATATTTCTTCCAGCAACCTTGATTCCAGCTTGTGCTTCATCCAAACCAGCATTTTGCAAGATATACTCTGCATATAAGTTAAATGAGAAAGTAAGTAAAGTCACTCAGTCGTGTCTGACTCTTTGTGACCCCGTGTACTGCAGCCCACCAGGCTCCTCAGTTCATGGGATTCTCCAGGCAAGAATACTGGAGTGGGTTGCCATTTCCTTCTCCAGGGGATCTTCCCAACCCAGGGATCGAACTCGGGTCTCTCGCACTGGAGGCAGACGCGTTAACCTCTGAGCCACCAGGGAAGCCCAAGTTAAATTAGCAGGGTGATAATATACAAGAAGCAACAGTTAGAACCGGACATGTAACAACAGTCTGGTTACAAATTGGAAAAGGAGTACATCAAGGTTGTATATTAAGTTAAATGAGCAGGGTGATAATATACAACCTTGATGTACTCCTTTTCCAATTTGTAACCAGACTGTTGTTACATGTCCGGTTCTAACTGTTGCTTCTTGACCTGCATACAGGTTTCTCAGGAGGCAGGTGATGTGGTTTGATTTTCCCATCTCTTTAAGAATTTTCCACAGTTTGCTGTGATCCACACACTCAAAGGCTTTAGAGTAGTCAATAAAGCAGAAGTAGATATTTTTGTGGAACTCTCTTGCTTTTTCTATGATCCAATGGATGTTGGCAATGTGATCTCTGTTTACTCTGTGTTTTCTAAATCCAGCTGGAACAACTGTCCTGTGACCATTGCTGAGTTTTCCAAAATTGCTGGCATATTGAGTGCAGCACTTTCACAGCATCATCTTTCAGGATTTAAAATGGCTTAGCTGGAATTCCATCACCTCTACTAACTTTGTTTATTCACAGTGATGCTTCCTAAGGCCCACTTGACTTTTTACTCCAAGATGTCTGACTCTAGGTGAGTGATAACACCATCGTAGTTATCTGAGTCATTAATATTTTTTGTTAGATCTTCTTCATAATTTTGACACCACTTCTTAATATTTTCTGCTTCTGTTAGGTCCATACTATTTCTGTCCTTTATTGTGGCCATCTTTGCATGAAATTTTTCCTTGGTATTTCTAATTTTCTTGAAGAGATCTCTAGCTTTTTCCATTCTATCCTTTTCCTCTATTTCTTTACATTGTTCACTTAGGAAGGCTTTCTTATTTCTCCTTGCTATTCTTTGGACCTCTGCTTTCAGATGGATAACTCTTTCCTTTTCTCCTTTTCTTTTCTTTTCTCAGCTATTTATAAGGTCTCTTCAGACAACCATTTTGCCTTTTTCTATTTCTTTTTCTTGGGGTTGATTTTTATCATCTGTATTAGGATGAACAATATTGTTCAGAAATTGAAACATTGTATGATTCCAGTTAGTGTGGTCCACAGAGACTAGTTTTTGAGTTTCATGGGCACAAATAAAACAGCTACAATGCTGTTTCTTTCTTTCTTTTTAATATTTATTTATTTATTTATTATTGAAGGATAATTGCTGTACAAAATTTTGTTGTTTTCTGTCAAGCTTCAACATGAATCAGCCATAGGTATACATATATCCCCTCCCTTTTGAACCTCCCTCCCATCTCCCTCCCCATCCCACACCACTGGATTGATACACAGCTCTTGTTTGAGTTTCCTGAGCCATATAGCAAATTCCTGTTGGCTATCTATTTTGCATATAATGCATATAACTTGCTTCCTGTTGCCTATCTATTTTGCATATAATGCATATAACTTGCATGTAATGCAAGTTTCCACATTTCTCTTTCCATACATTCCACCCTTTCCTTCCTTATTCCCAAGTCCACAAGTCTATTCTCTATGTCTGTTTCCCCATTGCTGCCCTGTAAATAAAATTTTCAGTACCATTTTCCTAGATTTCGTATATGTGCATTAGAATATGATATTTACCTTTCTCTTTCTGACTCACTTCACTCTGTATAATAGGTTCTAGGTTTATCCACCCCAACAGAACTGACTCAAATGCATTCTTCTTATGGCTGAATAATATTCTATTGTGTATTATGTATCACAACTTTATCCATTCATCTGTTCATGGACACGTAGGTTGTTTCCATATTCTGGTAAGTCATTTCAGTCGTTTCCGACTCTGTGTGACCCCATAGACGGCAGTCCATCAGGCTCCCCCGTCCCTGGGATTCTCCAGGCAAGAACACTGGAGTGGGTTGCCATTTCCTTCTCCAGTGCATGAAAGTGAAAGTGAAGTCACTCAGTCATATCTGACTCTTAGCGACCCTATGGACTACAGCCTAGTAGGCTCCTCCATCCATGAGATTTTCCAGGCAAGAGTACTGGAGTGGGGTGCCATTCCCTTCTCCTTCTATATTCTAGCTACTGTAAATAGTGCTGCAGTGAACAATGAGATACATGTGTCTTTTTGAATTTTGGCTTCCTCAGGTTATATGCCTAGGAGTGGGATTGCTGGGTCATATGGTGGTTTTATTCCTAGTTTCTTTTAAGGGATCTCCATACCATCCTCCATAGTGGATGTATCAAATTACACTCCCACCAACAGTTCAAGAGTGTTCCCTTTTTTCCCACACCCTCTCCAGCATTTATTGTTTGCAGACTTTTTGATGAAGGCCCTTCTGACCACTGTGAGATGATATCTCATTGTAGTTTTGATTTGCATTTCTGTAATAATGAGTGATGTTGAGCATCTTTTCATGTATTTGCTAACCATCTGTACATCTTCTTTGGAGAAATGTCCGTGTAAGTCTTTGTCAAATTTTTTGATTGGGTTGTTTGTTTTTCTGGTATTGAGTTGTATGAGCTGCTTGTATATTTTGGAAATTAATCCTTTGTCAGTTATTTGATTAGCTATTATTTTCTCCCATTTTCAGTGCTGTCTTTTCACCTTCTTATAGTTTCCTTTGCTGTGCGAAAGATTTTAAATTTAATCAGGTCCCACTAGTTCACTTTTGTTTTTATTTCTGTTACTCTAGGAGGTGGGATAGAATTCCAGTTGAGCTATTTCAAATCCTAAAAGATGATGCTGTGAAAGTGCTGCACTCAATAAGCTAGCATATTTGAAAAACTCAGCAGTGGCCACAGGACTGGAAAAAGTCAGTTTTCATTCAGTCCCAAAGAAAGGCAATGCCAAAGAATGCTCAAACTACTGCACAAATGCACTCATCTCACATGCTAATCAGAGAAGGCAATGGCACCCCACTCCAGTACTCTAGCCTGGAAAATCCCAAAATCCCATGGATGGAGGGGCCTGGAAGGCTGCGGTCTACTGGATCATTGAGGGTTGGACACGACTGAATGACTTCAATTTCACTTTTCACTTTCCACTGTCATGCATTGGAGAAGGAAATGGCAACCCACTCCAGTGTTTTTGCCTGGAGAATCCCAGGGACAGGGGAGCCTGGTGGGCTGCCGTCTATGAGGTTGCACAGATACGGACATGACTGAAGTGACTTAGCAATAGCAGCAGCAGACGCTAGTAAAGTAATGCTAATAATTCTCGAAGCCAAGCTTCAGCAAAACATGAACTGTGAACTTCCAGATGTTCAAGCTGGTTTTAAAAAAGGCAGAGGAATAGTGATCAAATAGCCAACACCTGCTGGATCATCAAAAAAGCAAGAGAGTTCCAAAAAAACATCTATTTCTGCTTCATTGATTATGCCAAAGCGTTTCACTGTGTGGATCACAATAAACTGTGGAAAATTCTGAAAGAGATGGGAATAGTAGACCACCTGACCTGCCTCTTGAGAAACCTATATGCAGGTCAGGAAGCAACAGTTAGAACTGGACATGGAACAACAGACTTGTTCCAAATAGGAAAAGGAGTAAGTCAGGTGGTATATTGTCACCTACTTATTTAACTTAAATGCAGAGTACATCACGAGAAACGCTGGGCTGGAGGAAGCACAAGCTGGAATCAGGATTGCTGGAAGATATATCAATAACCTCAGATACGCAGATGACACCACCCTTAAGGCAGAAAGTGACGAAGAACTAAAGGGCCTCTTGATGAAAGAGAAGAGTGAAAGAGTTGGCTTAAAGCTCAACATTCAGAAAATGAAGATCATAGCATCCGGTCCCATCACTTCATGGCAAATAGATGGGAAAAAGTGGAAACAGTGGCTAACTTTATTTTTCTGGGCTCCCAAATCACTGTGGATGGTGATTGTAGCCATTAAATTAAAAGATACTTATGGGCTTCCCTGGTGGCTCAGAGGTTAAAGCGTCTGCCTGCAATGCGGAAGACCCGGGTTTGATCCCTGGGTCCAGAAGATCCCCTGGAGAAGGAAATGGCAACCCACTCCAGTACTCTTGCCTGGAGAATCACATGGAGGGAGGAGCCTGGTAGGCTACTGTCCATGGGATCGCAAAGAGTCGGACATGACTGAGCGACAAACTACCACTACTACTACTCCTTGGAAGGAAAGTTATGACCAACCTAGACAGCATATTAAAAAGCAGAGACATTACTTTGCCAACAAAGGTCTGTCTAGTCAAGGCTATGTTTTTTTCCTGTGGTCATGTATGGATGTGAGATTTGGACTGTAAAGAAAGCTGAGTGCCAAAGAATTGATGCTTTTGAACTGTAGTGTTGGAGAAGACTTGAGAGTCCCTTGGACTGCAAGGAGATCCAACCAGTCCATCTTAAAGGAGATCAGTCCTGGGTGTTCATCGGAAGGACTGATGTTGAAGCTGAAACTCCAATACTTTGGCCACCTGATGCGAAGAGCTGACTCATTTGAAAAGACCCTGATGCTGGGAAAGATTGAAGACAGAGGAGAAGAGAACAACCGAGGATGAGATGGTTGGATGGCATGACTGACTCAATGAACATGAGTTTGAGTAGGTTCTGGGAGTTGATGATGGGCAGGGAGTCCTGGTGTGCTGCAGTCCATGGAGTCACAGAGTCAGACATGTCTGAGCTAAAGAACTGAACTGAACTGAACTGAGAGGTGCATGGGTTTATTTCTGGTCTTCCTATCTTGTTCCATTGTTCTATATTTCTGTTTTTGTGCCAATACCATACTGTCTTGATGACTGTAGCTTTGTAGTATAATCTGAATTCAGGAAGTTTGATTCCTTTAGCTCTAGCTTCTTTCTCATGACTGCTTTGGCTATTCTGGATCTTTTGTGTTTCCATATGAATTGTGAAATTTTCTGTTCTAGTTCTGTGAAAAATGACATTGGTAATTTGATAGGGATTGTATTGATTCTGTAGACTGCATTTGGTAGTACAGTCATTTTCAGAGTATTATTTCTTCCTACCCAGAAGCATGGAATATCTCTCCATCAGAGAAATCTTTGATTTGTTTCATCAGTGTCTTATAATTTTCTGTGTACAATTCTTTTGTCTCCTTAGGTAAGTTTATGCCTAGGTATTTAATTCTTTCTGTTGCAATGGTGAATGGGATTGATTAATTTCTCTTCTGAGTTTTCTTTGTTAGTATATAGAAATGCAAGTGATTTCTGTGTATTGATTTTGTATCCTTCAACTTTGCTAAATTCACTGAGTAGCTCTAGTAATTTTCTGATACTATCTTTAGGGTTTTTTACATGTCATCTTCAAACAGTGAGAGATTTACTTTTTTTTTTCTGATATGGATTTATTTTATTTATTTTTCTTCTCTGATTGTTGTAGCTAGGACTTCCACATCTATGTTGAATAATAGTGATAAAAGTGGACATCCTTGTATTGTTCCTGATCTTAGAGGGAATGCTTTCAGTTTTTCACCATAAAGAATAATGTTTGCTGTAGGCTTATCAAATATGGCTTTAACTATGTTGACGTAGGTATTCTATGCCTGTTTTTGAAGAATTTTAGTCATAAATATGTGTTGGATTTTTCAAAGATTTTTCTGCGTCTGTTGAGAAGATAATATGTTTTTTTTTTTTCTCAATTTGTTAATATGGTGTATCACATTGATTGACTTGCATATATTGAAGAATCCTTGCATCTCCGGAATAAACCCAACTTGATTATTCTGAATGAGCTTTAGGATATGTTGATGAATTCTGTTTGCTTAACTTTTTCACTCTCCACTTTTACTTCCATCAAGGGGCTTTTTAGTTCCTCTTCACTTTCTGCCATAAGGGTGGTGTCATCTGCATCTCTGAGGTTATTGATATTTCTCCCAGCAATCTTGATTCTGGCTTGTGTTTCTTCCAGTCCAGCGTTTCTCATGATGTACTCTGCATATAAGTTAAATAAGCAGGGTGACAATATACAGCCTTGACGTACTCCTTTTCCTATTTGGAACCAGTCTGATGTTCCATGTCCAGTTCTAACTGTTGCTTGATAGGCGTTAGTCCTCCTCTAAATGTTTGATAGAATTCTCCCGTGAGGCCATCTTGTCCTGGCGTTTTGTTTTATTGTTTTGGGAAATTTTTTGTTCACATCTTCAGTTTCAGTGCTTGTAATTGGATTGTTCATAATTTCTATTTCTTCCTGGTTCAGTCTTGGTAGACTGAACTCTTCTGAGAAACTGTCCATTTCTTCCAGGTTATTCATTTTTTTTTTTTGCCATATCAGTTCATTTCAGTTCAGTCACTCAGTCGTGTCCATTCTTTGCAGCTCCATGAACTGCAGCACACCAGGTCTCCCTGTCCATCACCAACTCCTGGAGTTCACCCAAACCCATGTCCACTGAGTCAGTGATGCCATCTAACCATCTCATCCTCTGTCATCCCCTTCTCTTCCCACTCTCAATCTTTCCCAGCATCAGGGTCTTTTCAAATGAGTCAGCTCTTCGCATCAGGTGGCCAAAGTATTGTAGTTTCAGCTTCAGCATCAGTCCTTCCAATGAACACCCAGGACTGATCTCCTTTAGGATGGACTGGTAGGATCTCCTTGCAGTCCAAGGGACTCTCAAGTCTTCTCCAGCACCACAGTTCAAAAGTATCAATTCTTTGGCACTCAGCTTTCTTTACAGACCAACTCTCACATCCATACATGACCACTGGAAAAACTATAGCCCTGACTAGACAGACGTTTGTTGACAAAATAATGTCTCTGCTTTTTAATATGCTGTCTAAGTTGGTCATAACGTTCTTTTAAGTGTCTTTTAATTTCATGACTGCAAACACCATCCACAGTGATTTGGGAGTCCAGAAAAATAAAGTCAGCCACTGTTTCCACTTTTTCTCCATCTATTTCCCATGAAGTGATGGGACCATAGCCATCATCTTAGTTTTCTGAATGTTGAGCTTTAAGCCAATATTTTCACTCTCCTCTTTCATTTTCACCAAGAGGCCCTTTAATTCTTCTTCACTTTCTGCCTTAATGGTGGTGTCATCTGCATATCTGATGTTATTGATATTTCTCTAGGCAATCCTGATCCCAGATTGTTCTTCCTCCAGCCCAGCGCTTCTCATGATATACTCTGCATTTAAGTTAAATAAGCAAGGTGACAATATACCGCCTGACTTACTCCTTTTCCTATTTGGAACCAGTCTATTGTTCCATGTCCAGTTCTAACTGTTGCTTTCTGACCTACATATCGGTTTCTCAAGAGGCAAGTCAGGTGGTCTGGTATTCCCATTTTTTTTTCAGAATTTTCCACAGTTTATTGTAATCCATACAGTCAAAGGCTTTGGCTTAGTCAATACAGCAGAAATAGAAGTTTTTTTCTAGAACTCTCTTGCTTTTTCAATGATCCTGTGGATGTTCGCAATTTGATCTCCGATTCCTCTGACTTTTCTAAAACAAGAATGATCTCTGTTCATTTCCAAGGCAAACCATTCAATATCATGGTAACCGAAGTCTATGCCTCGACCAGTAAAGCTGAAGGAGGTGAAGTTGAACGGTTCTATGAAGACCTACAAGACCTTCTAGAACTAACACCAAAAAAAGATGTCCTTTTCATTATAGGGGACTGGAATGCAAAAGTAGGAAGTCAAGAAACACCTGCAATAATAGGCAAATTTGACCTTGGAATACTTGCAGGGCAAAGTCTAATAGAGTTCTGCCAAGAGAATGCACTGGTCATAGCAAATACCCTCTTCCAACAACACAATAGAAGACTCTATATATGGATATCATCAGCTGTTGGACACTGAAATCAAATTGATTATACCCTTTGCAGTCAAATATTGAGAAGCTCTATACAGTCAGCAAAAACAAGACTGGGAGCTGACTGTGGCTCAGATGAGGAACTCCTTATTGCCAAATTCAGACTGAAATTGAAGAAAGTGGTGAAAACCACTAGACCAATCAGTTATGACCTAAATCATATCCCTGTTACTATACAGTGGAAGTAAGAAATAGATTTAAGGAACTAGATCTGATAGACAGAGTGCCTGATGAACTATGGATGGAGGTTTGTGACATTGTACAGGAGACAGGATTCAAGACCATCCCCAAGAAAAAGAAATGTAAAAAAGCAAAATGGCTGTCTGAGGAAGCCTTATAAATAGCTTTGAAAAGAAGGGAAGCAAAAAGTAAAGGAGAAAAGGAAAGATATACCCATTTGAATGCAGAGTTCCAAAGAATAGCAAGGAGAGATAAGAAAGCTTTCCTCAGTGAACAGTGCAAAGAAATAGAGGAAAACAATAGAATGGGAAAGACTAGAGATCTCTTCAAGAAAATTAGAGATACCAAGGGAACATTTCATGCAATGATGGACTCAATGAAGTACAGAAATCATTGGGACCTAACAGAAGCAGAAGATATTAAGAAGAGGTGGCAAGAAAACACAGAAGAACTGTACAAGAAAGATCTTCATGACCGAGATAATCACAATGGTATGATCACTCACCTAGAGCCAGACATCCTGGAATGTGAAGTTAAGTGGGCCTTAGGAAGCATCACTATGAACAAAGCTAGTAGAGGTTATGGAATTCCAGTTGAGCTTTTTCAAATCCTCAAAGATGATGCTGTAAAAGTTCCACAGTCAATATGTCATCAAATTTGGAAAACTCAGCAGTGGCCATAGGACTGGAAAAGGTCAGTTTTCATTCCAATCCCAAAGAAAGGCAATGCCAAAAAATGTTCAAACTACCACATAACTGAACTCATCTCACATGCTAGTAAAGTGGTGCTTAAATTTTTTGCAATGTTGTTGTTCATATAGTCTCTTGTAATCCTTTGTATTTCTGCTCTGTTGTAACCTCTCCTTTTTCATTTCTAATTTTGTTGATTTGATTCTTCTCTCCTTTTTTCTTGATGAGTCTGGCTAAAGGCTTGTCAATTTTGTTTATCTTCTCAAAGAACCAATTTTTAGTTTTATTAATCTTTACTATTGTTTCTTTCATTTCTTTTTCATTTGTTTCTGCTTGGTCTTTACAATTTCTCTGTTTCTACTAATTTGGGGGGACTTTTTTTCTTCTTTTTCCAGTTGTGTTAGGTGTAATGTTAGGTTATCTATTCAATGTTTTCCTTGTTTCTTGAGGTAGGATTGCATCACTATAAACTTCCCTCTTAGAACTGCTTTTGCTGCATCCCATAGGTTTTGAGTTGTCGTGTTTTTATTGTCATTTGTTGCTAGAAATTTTTTGATTTCCCTTTTGATTTTTCAATTACCTGTTGGTTATTTAGAAATGTGTTATTTGATTTCCATGTGCTTGTGTTTCTTATAGTATTTTAATTGTAATTGATATCTAATGCTATAGCATTGTTGTCAGAGAAAATGCTTGATATGGTTTCAGTTTGTTAAGTTTACTGAGGTTTGATCAAGTTCTATCCTGGAGAATGTTCTATGTGCACTTGAGAATAAGGTGTAGTCTTCTGCATTTGGATGGAATGTCCTGAAGATATCAATGAGATCCATCTCATCTAATGTATCATTTAAGACTTGTGTTTTCTTATTAATTTTCTCTTTTGAGGATCTGTCCATTGGTCTGAGTGGGGCGTTAAAGTTTCCTCCTATTATTGCGTTACTGTCAACTTCTCCTTTTATGTCTGTTAGTGTTTGTCTTATGTATTGAGGTGCTCCTTTGTTGGGTGCATAGGTATTTACAATTGTTATGTCTTCCTCTTGAACTGATCCCTTGATCATAATGTAGTATCCTTCCTTATCGCTTGTAATCTTCTTTATTTTAAGGTCTATTTTCTCTGATATGAGGATTGCTACTCCTGCTTTCTTTTGCTTCCCATTTGCATGGAATATATTTTTCCATCCTGTCACTTTCAGTCTTTAGGTCTGAAGTGGGTTTCTGTGGACAGCATATATATGTGTCTTGTTTTGTGTCCATTCAGCCAGTCTGTCTTTTGGTTGGAGCATTTAATCCACTTGCATTTAAATTAGTTATTGATCTATACGTTCCTATTGACTTTTTAAAATTGTTTTGGATTGATTTTGTAGATCTTTTTTCTTGTCTTCTATTTCTTGACTATATAAGTCCCTTTAACATTTGTTGTAAAGCTTGTCTGGGTACTGAATTCTCTTAAATTTTGCTTGTCTGAAAAGCTTTTTATTTCTCCATCAATTTTAAATGAGATCCTTGCATAGTACAGTAATATTGATTGTAGATTTTTCCCTTTCAGTACTTTGAACATATCCTCCCATTCCCTTCTGATCTGCAGAGTTTCTGCTGACAGATAAGCTGCTAAGCATATGGGATTTCCCTTGTATGTTACTTTTTGCTTCTCCCTTGCTGCTTTTCATTTTCTTTCTTTGTTAGTTTTGTCAGTATGTGTCTTGGTGTGTTTCTCCTTGGGTTCATCCTATATTGGACTCTTTGTGCCTCTGAGAGTTGATTGACTATTTCTTTCTCCATGTTGGGGAAATTTTCAACTATAATTTCTTCAAAAATTTTATCACATCCTTTCATCTTCTTTTCTTCTTCTGTGACCCTTATAATTCGAGTGTTGGTGCTTTTGACATTGTCCCAGAGGTCTCTGAGACTATCCTCGGTTCTTTTCATTCTTTTTACTTTATTTTGCTTTCCAGAAGTTATTTCCACCATTTTATCTTCCAGCTCACTGATTTATTCTTCTGGTTCAGATATTCTGGTTTTGATTCATCCTAGAGTATTTTTAATGTCAGTAATTGTGTTATTTGTCTCTGTATATTTTTTCTTTAATTCTTCTAGTTCTTTGTTAATTGATTCTTGCTTTTTCTTCATTTTGTTTTCAAGGTTGTTGATCATCTTTGCCATCATTATTCTGAATTATTTTTCAGGTGATTTGCCTATTTCTTCTTCATTTATTTGGACTTCTGTACTTCTAGTTTATATCTTCATTTGTGTATTATTTCTCTGCATTTTCATTTTTAAAAATTTATTTTGTTTGAGGTCTCCTTTTCCCAGGTTTCAAGGAAAGTTGAATTCTTTCCTTGAAGAAGGTTGAATTCTTTCTTCCTTTTGGTTTCTGACCTCTTAAGGTTGATCCAGTAGTTTGTGTAAGCTTTGTATAGGGTGACATTTTTACTGAGTTTTTGTTTATTTGTCTGTTTTTCCTCTGATGAGCTGGGCTGATAGAAGTGGTAATCCTGTCTGCTGATGATTGGATTTGTATTTTTTTATTTGTTGTTTAGATGAGGTGTCCTGCACAGGGTGCTACTGGTGGTTGGGTGATGCTTGGTCTTGTGTTCAAGTGGTTTCCTTTCTGTGAGTTCTCACTACTTGATAATTCCTACGGTTAGTTCTTTGGTAGTCTAGGGTCTTGGAGTCAGTTCTCCCACTCCAAAGGCTCAGGGTTTGATCTCTGGTCAAGAATGGAGATCCCACAAGTGATTATGGCATAAAGGGAGATTAAAACAAATATCCAAAAATGAGAAACCAAAGATGAATCCCAGATTAAATGCAATTACAAAATAGGGAAAATACTAATTAAAGTATTGGAGTATACACATATACATATACACCCATGAGTAAAGTCAAAACAGTCCACAGAAATCAAATACAGTAGATTGACCTGTCAAATAAAGGAAACAAAAGATTATATTTACCAGTTAAGAACAAAGCTAACTAAAGCACAAATTGGAAAACAAAACTGAAGCAAAGTGCCAAGAGTGAATAAAGCAATGAAAACAAAACTAACAAATATGCTGAGAGGAAAAGAAAGAAAGAATAGGTATGCAGAGTTAAATAGAGGTAGATGAAGAATATTTATATACATTAAATATTGCCTGCAAGGGGAAAAGAACAGTAGGAAAGGCAAACAAAGAAATAAATATAGCAAAAAATATAATAAATTTAAAAACACAAAGTGATAAAAAGAGAACAGAAAAAAATGAAAGAATAAAGAAAAAATAGGGGAAAAAAATGACAGCTCTGAACTGCAAAAGCCCAATGTAGAGGCAGAGGTTTATGACAACAATAAAAAGTGTGATTGAATATACAAATATACATATATACCTATAAACAAAATCAAAACAGTCCAACAAATGTAAAGTACAATAGATTGACCTGGCAAACAAAGGAAACCGAAATTTATATCTACCAGAACAAAAGCACTTTACTAAAGCACAAACTCAAAACCAAAATTAAAGCAAGGTGTCAACTGAGTAATAAACCAATAAAAAGTAAAACTAACAAATATGTTGAGAGGAAAGGAGAGAAATAAAAGAAAGAAAGAATAGATATGAAAAGTTAAATCAAGGTAGATAAAGAAGATTTATATATGTTAAAGATTAATTGCAAGGGGAAAATAAAAGTAGGAAAAGCAAACAAATGAGTGAAATAATAGGAAAAATAATAAAAGCCTTAAAAATAAAAAATTAAATTAAAAAAAGAAATAATAAATAAATAAAGGAAAATTCCACAGAGCTGCAAATGCCCAATGTAGAGGCAGAGGTTCATAACAACAATAAAAAATGTGACTGAGTCTTGAGTCATTGCTGTTAGAGTCCTTTCCTTTGCTGGGAGTCACAGTCCACCTCACTTCCTTAAGATGCTCTCCAAAACTGTGCTGATCTCTGGGCCTGCTGTGGGGACAGCTCAGATTCTAATCTGGTCCTAATCCTGTGGGTTGTTTCCTCCAATGTCCACAGCTATAGAACTAGTTTGTTTTCTTTTGTGGGAGCTCTCAATGACCTTTTATATATTCTATAGACACAGAGTCTGCCTAGTTGATCATGTGGATTTAATCTTTAGCTTGTACAGCTGTTGGGAAGATTTTGGGTCTTCTTCCTTAGACACATTGCCCTGGGTTTCACTTATGGTTTTATTTCCACCTCTGCATATGGATGGTCCACTGGGTTTGCTCCTGAGGCTGTCCTGGAGGACTTGGGTTTGCCCCTGTGAAGGCCATGTGCGGAGGTGGTACAGCTGTTTGGCTTGCAGAGTTTCTGGCAGGACCAAGTACTCAAGGGAGTTGGCAGCTAAGGAAGCAGGAAATATAGTGCTCTAAAGGAGCGTGGCAACCAGTATTGGCCAATACACTCCAGTATTCTTACCTGGAGAACCCCCCTCCCTGACATAGAAGCCTGGCAGTCTATTGTCTACAGGGTCAAAAAGATTTGGACATGACCAAAGCTACCCTGTGTGCATAAACACAAGACTTTTTTGCCTGTGGCAGCTCTGCCCTAGTGAGAGTTGAGCTTGAAGGTGGTGAAGCTGCTTGGCTTGCGGGGACCCTGGAGGTGCATAATGTGCAGGGACACAACCTACCTTCACTGCAGGAGTTATGGCCCTATCAGAGTCTTTTTTTTTTTTTTTTTTTTTAAGCCTCTTCTAGCTGGTGACTAGAAGGCCTCTTTGCTCAGTTTTTCCCATAGCTCTGCCCATTCAGGCACTTAGAGGGCTCCCTTACCTGGGATCCTTCTCTGTTGTTTGGTGCTTCAGGCACATAGAGGTTCCCCCTGGCTGGGATCCTACTCTGTAGATGGAAGTGTCAGGCACTTAAAGGGGCACCCTGAGTGGGGTCTTTCTTTGTAGTTCGGGGCATCAGTCACTCAAAGGAGCACCCTAGAGGGATGGGTCCTACTCTGTAGTTCAGTGCATCAGGCATTTGATGGGCCAGCCTCCTTATTGTTCAGCTGCCAATTCTGGCGTGTGGGGAGAGAGAGGCTATGGCTATGGGTTTCCCCCTATGCATGACTCAGCAGTATCCCCTTGCTTTCATGGCTGCCCAGCTTTCCTCCACTGTCATTTCCCACCATTATCTCCTTCCTCACATCCCCTCAATCTGTCTCTCTGCAGTCAACAGCAGTCCTTGACCAGGCATTGCTCCACAATCCCTAAAATCGAGCTCCCAGCAGCTGCACCTTCCAGGGGACCAGCATTCCTGTCTAGGGTATGTATGGCTATGGCAAGGACTCTCTGATTCTCATTCCATTTACCTTGCCACAGATCAACTGTTTCATTTATAGCCTTAAACGTTTATCCTCTGATTGAGACAATTGCCTTGATGTGGGGATTGGACCCCTGCTTCAGTTCCCCCTCCCACAAGGGGCAGGTCCAGTCCTACTAACACTCCTGTTTTTCCCCCTAGTTCCTTCATCCTACCACACTTTGCATGATTCTATATTCTTTTCTGCTGGTCAGGTACTCTCTTCTGCTCTTAGCTGGTGTTCTGCATGAACTTCTGTGTCTGAAGGTATTCCTGATGAATCCATAAAGAGAGATCTACTCTACGTCCACCTAATTCTCCACCATCTTGTTCTCCTCCATGCTGTTTCTTATTGGGAAGTATGAGCAGAGTCATCAGTTGCCTCTGCAGATCATGCATAGCACTTCTTATCTATTAATCCTCCTTTAACCTCTTCTGGACCATCTATGTGTTTAGTTCTGTGATCATGATGGGCCCCAGCTCCTCCTGAATGACACCTATATCACCAAAGTTGAAAGCATTGAAAAGTATGAACTAACATGACTTCCAATCCATTTCACTGGGTGTCAGCAGATGCTTGTGAGTTAGAGCTTGCTCTTTCCCACTTTGCATCCATCTTCTTGTCCCAGATGCTTGCCCTGTGGATTTAAACTCTAGAATCATATTCAAAGATAGTGGCGCTAATGACATTTTTTAACCAGCTCCTACAGTTATGTAAATTCTTATTAAATGCTCTTAAAATAAATATATACTTTTTTCTAATTTTTAAACTTCTATGACAGAATACTAACTGATAAAGGGCAGAATTGTATTAAGAAAACCTATTTTAAAACAAATTTTCATATTGTCATAAGCCACTGATAAGGTCTCCTGAATGACATCTATAAGGTAATAACTATGATCAAACTAGACAGCATATTAAAAAGCAGAGACATTACTTTACTGACAAAGGTCCATATAAGTCAAAGCTATGGTTTTCCCGATAATCTTGTATGGATGTGAGAGCTGGGCCATAGAGAAGGCTGAGTACCAAAGAACTGATGTTTTTGAACTATGGTATTGGAGAAGACTCTTGAGAGTCCCTTGGATTGCAAGGAGATCAAACCATCAATCCTAAAGGAAATCTGTCCTGACTATGCATTGGAATGACTGATGCTGAAGCTGAAACTCCAATATTTTGGCCACCTGATGCGAAGAACTGACTCACTGGAAAAGACTCTCATGCTGGGAAAGATTGAAGGTGGGAAGAGAGGGGACAACAGAGAATGAAGTGGTTATATGGTATCACCAACTCAATGGACGTGACTTTGAGCATGCTCCGGGAGTTGGTGATGGACAGGGAAGCCTGGTATGCTGCAGTCCATGTGGTTGCAAAGATTTGTACATGACTGAATGACTGAACTGAACTGAACTATAAGGTCATTAAATTAGCTAACATTTAGTCTAACTTGAAAAGTAGGTACTGGCTGACATTTTCAGGTTGAGAAGGTTATGTAAGTTAACTTGACAATAAAACAATTTAATCACAGTTTAGTCACATATTTCATCCCATATCCCACATCTAATAGTTTCAGGCTAGGATATGTCAGGAAGACAACCCTGAAATGCAGAGAAGAGAAAACAAACAAAAACAAACAAACAAACAGAAAATCGTACCAGAAAGGGACTTTCCTGGCAATTCAGTGTTTCAGTCTTCCAATGTTGGGGGTCAGGGAATTCTTGGTCAAGGAACTAAGATCCTACATGCCTCACTGCCAGAAAGTCAAAGAAGAAAATAGAAGCAATATTGTGAAAAGTTCAATAAAGATTTTTTAAATGGTCCACATTAAAAAAAAAAAAAAAAAAACTTTATTAAGGAAAAAAAAAAAAAGAAGTTCCAAGAAGTGTTTGTTTCTAAGGGTAAGAAAGATTAATTGAAGAGCAGTCTTAAAGTGCCATGACTCAATTCAAGAGAATAATTTAATTCTCCTTCTAGGTACATTCATTATACGCTTCAATCTTATCCCATAGTGTAAAATTCAATCTTACTCTAGAATTTTTTTTTTAATAATTTAATGTGAGTTTTTGTGTCATGGCACAAGTGACAGAAAAGCAGCATCACTATATAATAATACATTTTCAGGCATTTCAGAATGGAGATGTTTACATTCTTTGTTCAATCGTATGAGAGTGACGTACTTAGGTCAAGATCTGAATGCAATACAAAATTGTTTGACTGTGTTTTGTTTTGTTTTTTTTTAATAGTTGAGGCTGATTTCTACTTTTCTAACTCTTATCTGACTATAAACATGAGGAGTAATGCATTTAAACACATGGCCATTTTGACTTCAGACTGACAACACTGAGGAACCACTCAAACTAATCCTTGGAAAAGTACGGAAACCTCTACATCATTTGGAGCCAATTTTTCCTCCTTTTGGCTCCAAATGATGTAGAATTTTCTGTATCATTATAAAGCAGAAAAGACATCCACTTCCAAACTTAGCATTTGAAATATCACCAATGTTGGCTTTGCGTAGAGAACCTTCAACACACAGTCCAACACCTGTGTTTGTCACCGTTGAAAAGGCTCTGATTCACAGTTTCCCCAAAATATAACAGAAATTCTGAAACCAGGATTCTAAGCAACATTAAAAAGGTTTTATTTGCACATGATCTTTAATCCACAGAAGAGTCAGAGATTTGGCAAAGGTAGAATAACTGTCTAGAAAAATCAGAATATCTCAGTAAATTAACATTCATGTACTATTCTGTTATACATAAATTCACAAGGAGCTAATTTTCATTTATTTAATAATAGAAAGTAAAGAATGTTAAAGAAATTTGAGGCTACATGAAATAATACTAAATGTCTGTTGGCTTTATATAAAAACCTCACTTTCAGTTTCTGGGATTTCATATATTTCTTTGTTAAAACATCTTTAATGTTGATAATGACTTCGCTGAAACAAAATGAGTTTGAGACAAACTGTATTCCTTGAGAAATTCCCTCTGAATTTCTTAGAGAAGTATTATATAAGTTATTGCAGTAGGGTCTATTATCTGAGGCATACTAAGAAGCAATGATGTATAAAACCCTTTCAATATCATGTTTAAAGCAGGACAGAAGGGGAATTCATTAATGTGGATGTCAAGACAGATGAAATATAAAGTCACAGTGGTTAATTATACTGAGGAAACAAATTATAGTTTTTCACATTTAAAGAAAGTCTTTTTAAATGAATAAATTATTTAAAAGGAAATTTTTTCAGTATTGTTTCTGGGGCTGTAATATCAGCAATGTGTGTGTCCATATTGTGTGAATTTTTAAAAGACAATAAAAAATGAAGGACTTAATCTATTTTATTTTGTTGATTTTCATTTAGTTAATTTAAAAATATTGAAATATATTTGATTTATAATGTAGTCTCAGGTATAAAGAAAGGTGATTCTATTATATATATATATATATATAATTATGTAGTTTTTACATTCTATTATAGATTATTACAAGATATTGAGTATAATTGCCTGTTCTATACACTAGGTCCTTGTTGGTTATCTATTTTATATATATAGTAGTGTGTATCATAGATGCCTAATTATGCAGTTGATTGTAATTGTGAACAAGGAATAGATGTGTCTTTCTGTTAATCAACAAAGACCTTTGGTACAGCTGATGAGAAGGAAAAATGAATAAAATTTTATTACTTTTAGAATTGATGCTTACTGTATTTATCTCTAGTCTATATGTGAGTCTCTAACCGGAAAGAAAAGAATTTTCCTTTTATTTATTTTTTGTCTTTTTTTTTAAACTTTATTTTACTTTACAATACTGTGTTGGTTTTGCCATACATCAACATGAATCTGCCATGGGTGTATATGAGTTCCCAATCCTGAACCTCCCTCCCACCTCCCTCCTCATACCATCTCTCTGGGTCATCCCAGTGCACCAGCCCGTAGCATCTTGTATCCTGCATCGAACCTAGACTGGTGATTCATTTCTTACATGATATTATACATGCTTCAATACCATTCTCACAAATCATCCCACCCTCTCCCTCTCCCACAGAGTCCAAAAGTCTGTTCTATACATCTCTGTCTCTTTTGCTGTCTCACATACAGGGTTATTGTTACCACCATTCTAAATTCCATATATATGCATTAGTATACTGTATTGGTGTTTTTCTTTCTGGCTTACTTCACTCTGTATAATCGGCTCCAGTTTCATCCACCTCATTAGAACTGATTCAAATGTATTCTTTTTAATGGCTGAGTAATACTCCATTGTGTATATGTACCACAGCTTTCTTATCCATTCATCTGCTGATGGACATCTAGGTTGTTTCCATGTCCTGGCTATTATAAACAGTGCTGCCATGAACATTGGGGTACACGTGTCTCTTTCAATTCTGGTTTCCTCGGTGTGTATGCCCAGCAGTGGGATTGCTGGGTCATAAGGCAGTTCTATTTCCAGTTTTTAAGGAATCTCCACACTGTTCTCCATAGTGGCTGTACTAGCTTGCATTCTCACCAACAGTTTAAGAGGGTTCCCTTTTCTCCACACCCTTTCCAGCATTTATTGCTTGTAGTCTTTTGGGTAGCAGCCCTTCTGACTGGTGTGAAATGGTACCTCATTATGGTCTTGATTTGCATTTCTCTGATAATGAGTGATGTTGAGCATCTTTTCATGTGTTTGTTAGACATCTGTATGTCTTCTTTGGAGAAATGTCTATTTAGCTCGTTGGCCCATTTTTTGATTGGGTCGTTTATTTTTCTGGTATTGAGCTGCAGGGGTTGCTTGTATATTTTTGAGATTTGATGTTCGTCAGTCGCTTCATTTGTTATTATTTTCTCCCATTCTGAAGGTTGTCTTTTCAGCTTGCTTATTGTTTCCTTTGTTGTGCAGAAGCTTTTAATTTTAATTAGATCCCATTTGTTTATTTTTGCTTTTATTTCCAATATTCTGGGAGGTGGGTCATAGAGGATCCTGCTGTGATGTATGTTGAAGAGTGTTTTGCCTATGTTCTCCTCTAGGAGTTTTATAGTTTCTGATCTTACGTTTGGATCTTCAATCCATTTTGAGTTTATTTTTGTGTATTGTGTTAGAAAGTGTTCTAGTTTCATTCTTTTACAAGTGGTTGACCGGTTTTCCCAGCACCACTTGTTAAAGAGATTCTCTTTAATCCATTGTATATTCTTGCCTCCTTTGTTGAAGATAAGGTGTCCATAGGTGTGTGGATTTATCTCTGGGCTTTCTATTTTGTTCCACTGATCTATATTTCTGTCTTTGTGCCAGTACCATACTGTCTTGATGACTGTGGCTTTGTAGCAGAGCCTGAAGTCAGGCAGATTGATTCTTCCAGTTCCATTCTTCTTTCTCAAGATTGCTTTGGCTATTCGAGGTTTTTTGTATTTCCATACAAATTGTGAAATTATTTGTTCTAGCTCTGTGAAAAATACCGCTGGTAGCTTGATAAGGATTGCATTGAATCTGTAGATTGCTTTGGGTAGTATGCTCATTTTCACTATATTGATTCTTCCAATCCATGAACATGGTATATTTCTCCATCTATTAGTGTCCTCTTTGCTTTCTTTCACCAGTGTTTTATGGTTTTCTATATATAGGTCTTTAGTTTCTTTAGGTAGATATATTCCTAAGCACTTTATTCCTTTCATTGCAATGGTGAATGGAATGGTTTCCTTAATTTCTTTTTCTACGTTCTCATTATTAGTGTATTGGAATGCAAGGAATTTCTGTTGATTTTATATCCTGTAAATTTACTATATTCATTGATTAGCTCTAGTAATGTTCTGGTGGAGTCTTTAGGGTTTTCTATGTAGAGGATCATGTCACCTGCAAACAGTGAGAATTTTACTTCTTCTTTTCCAATTTGGATTTCTTTCATTTCGTTTTCTGCTCTGACTGCTGTGGCCAAAACTTCCAGAACCATGTTGAATAGTAGCAGTGAAAGTGGGCACCCTTGTCTTGTTCCTGACTTTAGGGGAAATGCTTTCAATTTTTCACCATTGAGGATAATGTTTGCTGTGGGTTTGTCATATGTAGCTTTTATTACGGTGAGGTATGTGCCTTCTATTCCTGCTTTCTGGAGAGTTTTTATCATAAATGGATGTTGAATTTTGTCAAAGGCCTTCTCTGCATCTATTGAGATAATCATATGGCTTTTATTTTTTCAATTTGTTAATGTGGTGAATTACATTTATCGATTTGTGGATATTGAAGAATCCTTGCATCCCAGGGATAAAGCCCACTTGGTCATGGTGTATGATCTTTTTAATGTGTTGTTGGATTCTGATTGCTAGAATTTTGTTAAGGATTTTTGCATCTATGTTCATCATTGATATTGGGCTGTAGTTTTCTTTTTTTTGGCATCTTTGTCAGGTTTTGGTGTTAGGGTGATGGTGGCCTCACAGGATGAGTTTGGAAGTTTACCTTCCTCTGCAATTTTCTGGAAGAGTTTGAGTAGGATAGACGTTAGCTCTTCTCTAAATTTTTGGTAGAATTCAGCTGTGAAGCCGTCTGGACCTGGGCTTTTGTTTGCTGGAAAATTTCTGATTACCGTTTCAATTTCCGTGCTTGTGATGGGTCTGTTAAGATTTTCTATTTATTCCTGGTTCAGTTTTGGAAAGAATTTTCCTTTTAGAGGCTTCTGATTTTTATACTTACTCACTTGTACTTATGCTACATAACAATGTTTTCTCATTTAGAGGTATTCAGAGCTTTACTCCAAAAGACTAAAGGGTCATAACTCTCTAGTATGAAACAGAGAGAGAGAAATAAAGAGCAGGTGAAATGCACACACTTCCATCACTCTACTTGGAGCCTGAGTTAACTAGCAGATTAATGACAATGGAATTTCAGTCAGATTAAAATCCTTAAGAGAGTAAACAGGTTTTACTGCATTGATGGTATGTAATATTTCTTCAAGATCTTCTGTCAGATCTTTAAGACAAAGACATATAAAGCTTCTAGATTTCATTTAAACAATCTTTTACCCATTTAGAATTCCTTCCAGACAAAAATTTTCATACTGCACCGGGATGCCTCAACTTCTGGTGATGAATATAATGGCCAACAATATATACTACCAAATAGCATGTGTTGCCTAAGTGAATGAATTAATAAGTTTTAATTTTCACAGTGAAACGTCTTATTTACAACATGGCTGACATCTAGAGCATAGAGGTGCTTTTTCAGAAAGTAATGAAGAATCCTTCCCCTTCAGACTCTCACTAGAACTTCACTTAAGTTTTACCATAAAACTCCTACCTTAAACTTGCTTAGATAGTTGATATGTGTCTAAGATAATTTTCTAAGCTGTCAACTACTTACTCCTTCACAATTCTTCAGGCTTCCTTCCACTGTTTCTAGATAATCAGAAAGCTACCATAACCACTTTATTTCCTGTATAATTGCATTTAAGTTTCATTCAAAGTGTCTACCAAAGGCTTATACAAGAAACAAGCAACTATATGTGGAATATTTTCCTATATTTCACAAAGTTGCTGCTGAGAATACATGTCATTATGTAATTGAATTGTGTAAGCATCCTTATGACATATGGGGGATAAAGATGATTCCCTTGATGAACTGCTATCCTTTCCTAGTTTAGACAAGGTTAGGCTAACAGACTTAAAGCTATACACTGAAATGCCATAGCTTTACCCAACATACTTGTTTTTTTTGGACATAAAATGTCTCTTAAAGTTTCGTTTAGTCTATCCTAAACGAAATCAGTCCTGAATATTCATTGGAAAGACTGATGCTGAAGCTGAAACTCCAATATTTTGGCCACCTGATGCGAAGAACTGACTTATTGGAAAGACCCTGACGCCGGGAAAGATTGAAGGCAAGAGAAGAAGGGGGCAACAGAGGATGAGATGGTTGGATGGCATCACCGACTCAATGGGCACGAGTTTGAGTAAACTCCAGGAGTTGGCGATGGACAGTGAGGCCTGGTGTGCTGCAGTCCATGGGGTAGCAAAAAGTCGGAAATTACTGAACAACTGAATTAATTGATTAAAAAAGTCTCCAGTCTGATTTTGTGCTAAGCTCGTATCTTTCATCTTTTATCACTGGGTTTGAGCTCATGGTTTATATTTTTCTTTCCAGTCATCAAATGACTTTTAAATTAGAAAGATTTAATAATATTCAAACTGTGGCATTGGAGAAGACTCCTGAAAGTCTCTTGGACAGCAAGGAGATACAATCAGTCAATATTAAAAGAAATCAACCCTGAATACTGTGAATATTGTAAGGACTGATGCTGATGTGGAAGCTCCAATATTTTGATTATCTGATGAGAACAGACGACTATTGGAAAAGTCCCTGATACTGGGAAAGATTGAGGGCAGAAGGAGAAGAGGTCATTAGAGGATGAGATGGTGGGTGGTATCACTGATGCAATGGTCATGAACTTGGGCAAACTTTGGGAGATGGTGAAGGACAGGAAGGCCTGGTGTGCTGCAGTCCATGGGGTTGCAAAGAGTCAGATATGACTGAGAGACTTAACAACAACAAGATTAAAAATATATTGTGACATTTGTTAAAAGTAAAATGGTAAAAACTGATGAAGAATAGATCATAAGAAATTAGTTTGTCTTGCTAAAATCATTGCTATCAATTCCAGTATCTCACAACTGGTTGCAGAGGCTCCACAAGAATCCACATGTACCCATCTCCCCATTCTTCATAATCCTCTTTAAAACTCACTAATAAATATTTTTATTATTTTTTACTAATACTTAGGGAAATATTGTTTCTTTTCAAAAGCATCAACAACATAAATGATATTTTTGAAAATCACCTTAGTATTTCCCGAAGTATTAGTAAAAAATAACTTAGAATAAAAAGAAATTATGCTTTTGAATTGTCATGTTGAAGAAGACTCTTGACCATCCCTTGGACTGGGAGATCAAACCAGTCAATCCTAAAGGAAATCAACCGTGACTATTCATTGGAAAGACTGATGCTGAACTGAAGCACCGATACTTTGGCTACCTGATGCAAAGAAGTGACTCATTAGAAAAGACCCTGATGCTGGGAAAGATTGAAGGCAGGAGGAGAAAGGGACAACAAAGGATGAGATGGTTGGATGGCATCACTGACTGGATAGACATGAGTTTGAGCAAGCTCCAGGAATTTGGTCATGGACAGGGAAGCCTGGCATGCTGCAGTCCATGTGGCTGCAAAGAGTTGGACACAAATGAGTGACTGAACTGAATTGAAGTTGCTTCTCATTCTTTTATGTCAACTTCCTTCAGTAGGTATCTATACCATCTGTTCTATTCTCTTTCATATACATTATGTATATTTTTACAAATATTGCTTTAATACCTAAATAAACTTTTAAAATGTCAGACAAGCACAGTTTTGTCTTCCTCAGAGAATATATAAGTGCTTTCCAGCCACATCATAAATAGATGTTTATTAGTGAGTGTGGAAATTAACACATGAAATTACTAGGCCTCCACCTCATAACTATCTCTTTGTGACCAAATGTCTTTCTCTTTCAGGAAAATGAGAAGAATCTTTGTCAACGGAACATGGAATCAAATCCATGTTATTTCTACAAAGTCCCCATTGTTATAAAACAAACTGTTCAGATTACTCCTGAATGTCAACTCTGGACTTCATGTGAATAAAAACTACTCCAAAATGAATGAACAATTCTTTTACAACTTCAAGAACTTCTAAGTTTATTCATTTAAAATTTCATTTTAGATAGACTAGAGGTGCAATAACAGTATAAAGTAAATTTGAATAAAAATGATACATTTGTTTTAGTAACAAAATTTCCAATAACATTAAAAGTAAAAGATATAGGCTTGAAATAAAAACATGGGTAGAGGTTAGACACTCTTGGAAAATAAGATAAGGATGTTATAAAAATTAGAAAATTTCTCCCTTCATCAACCATGCAAACTGTCTTCTTCACCCTAATCTATTTTCATGTTTCCATCTCCCATAGGACATTTTTTCCAGTTATGCAGAGTTAGAAGTATGACATCATTTTTTATTTTTCTCACCCTTTTCCCCCTTGTCATGTATTCAGGAATTGACTAGGAGATGATTACAGTGAAATGTCTCTGGTGACTAACCTTCCCACTGAATAAAATATAGGCTGACTAGCATGGAGTTAAGACCTTTCCTGGCTTAGACTAATCTTAGCTTCTTAGCTTTCCTGCTAACTACTAATTTTATAAAATTTGCTTTCCAAGACCTTTAAAAGTTAGAATTTATCATTACATTCTAAATGAATTCTTAAGCTGTCTGTTTTTACTTTATACTATATGTGATGTGTGTCCTTTAGTTTTCCCTGTATTTCATTTCTCAAATTTAGTAACATAGACTCTCTTAAATAACTGCAGCACTTTATTCATTCATTCATTGTTCCTTTCTACATCTCTTTAACCATGAATGTGGCTTACAAAGGATAGACTTAAAACGTTTCAAGAAGTCAGAAGGTTATAACAGAACCTGTGTTTTCTACTAGCTTTATTCCTATATTTAATTTGTATATAATTGATTTTTATCCAAAATGAGACTAGCAATTTGAAATAATTGGTCATCTTTTGAACTTTTCCTATGTTTCCCACAGTTCTTAGCACAAATATTAATTTGTTTGAATTATTTTTTAAATTGAAATTAAAACATAATGATGATTTTTTAAAATTAATTAATTAATTTAATTGGAGACTAATTACTCTACAATATTGTGATGGTTTCTGTCATATATTCACATGAATCAGCCATGGGTGTACATGTGTTCCCCATCCTGAACCCCCCCCCCCCCCCCCCCCCACATACTTCCCTCCCCATCCCATCCCTCAGGGTCATCCCAGTGCACCAGCCCTGAGTGCCCTGTCTCATGCATCAAACCTGGACTGGAGACCTGTTTCATGTATGATAATATACCTGTTTCAATGCTATTCTCTCAAATCATCCCACCCTTTCCTATTCCCACAGAGTCCAAAAGTCTGTTCTTTATCTCTGTGTCTCTTTTGCTGTCTCGCATATAGGGTCATTGTTACCATCTTTTGAAATTCCATATATATGTGTTAATATACTATATCGATGTTTTTCTTTTTGACTTACTTCACTCTGTATAATAAGCATCAGTTCCATCCACCTCGTTAGAACTGAGTCAAGTGCTTTCTTTTTAATAGCTGAGTAATATTCCATTGTGTATATGTACCACAGCTTTTTTATCCATTTGCCTGCTGATGGACATCTAGGTTGCTCCCATGTCCTAGCTATTGTAAACAGTGCTGTGATGAACACTGGGGTACATGTGTCTCTTTCAATTCTGGTTTACTCAGTGTGTATGCCCAGCAGTGGAATTCCTGGGTTGTATGGCAGTTCTATGTCCAATTTTTTAAAGGAATCTCCACACTGCTCTCCATTGTGGCTGTACTAGTTTGTAATCCCACCAACAGTGTAAGATGGTCCCCTTTTCTCCACACCCTCTCTAGCATTTATTGTTTGTAGACTTTTTGATAGCAGCCATTCTGACCAGCATGAAATGGTACCTCATTGTGGTTTTAATTTGCATGATTTTATCTCTACTGAATTTCTTGAAAAAGAAAGTCTATGAAATAACTAGTATAAGCAAGAAGATAGAGTGATTTCTAAGCTAGAAATATTCATGATCTAAACTACTAGAAAAAAATAATCTCTGTTGATAGATACTGCCTTGTGAAGTATAATTCTCTTTTAAAGGAAGAGCTATAATGGACAGCAAAAAGATAGATCTTATTTTTTATAATTTGCTCATTAAAACATCTGTTTAGATGAATTTCAGCCATATGAAATTAGTAGAGCTCCCAGGTTATAATTCCAAAGGCAGAGAGTTCACTTTGATCATCCTTCACATCCTTAGAGAAAACGATATTAACTCTCCATCAGGGACCAGACAGCTTTTCAAATGGTCATAGCTAAGCAGGGGCTATTTTGCTAAACCAGTTAGCTTCCTCTTCTGTATGATCTTAGAAAAGCAAAGTCAGTGTTGATTGAAACTAATGATCTATTATAAAATGTAAAGCAGTAACTAATGTATGATCACACAATCCTAGGTTTGGAAAATTTCATGTTGGATTAGCATTTTTTCCCTCAGATAGTCTATGCAAGGTAGGATCTATGTTGCTTGAAAAGTCTTTCAAAATAAGGTTTTTTCAAAATTATGTCTGTGGTGGTTCTAGTGCTTAAACATGCTCTCAGCATGGAAATCTTCAATATTAATACAACAGGTTTATTGTACTTTTACTTTTTTAATTACTACAAAATAAAGAATTTTGTAATATTTCTTCATATATGTTGAAGAATAATGTTCAGTTATTTCACTGTGTTTTCTTTTTCAAGTGAAATCATTCTACTTCTTTAAAATTTTCATCAGAGATACTATGATTCTATTACTGAGAATATTTAATCATGATATTTATTTCTTCCCTGTACCTTCTCTGCACATTCCAGATTCTTCATTGCTGAATAGATCACAAGTATTCAGAACAATCAAGAAGTGTTTGGCCAAGCCAATAACATATTTGTTCCTAATCTTAAAATTCTACCCAATTAATCTAAGTTCTAATAATACCTCTATAACTTCAAATTGGGAAAATTCAGCAGTGGCCACAGGACTGGAAAAGGTCAGTTTTCATTCCAATCCCAAAGAAGGCCACTGCCAAATAATTTCAAACTGCCATACAATTGTGCTCATTTCACATGCTACAAGGTTATGCTCAAAATCCTTCAAGTTAGGCTTCAGTAGTACATGAACCAAGAACTTCCAGAAGAATAGGCTGGATTTAAAAAAGGAAGAGGAACAAGAGATAAAATTACCAACATTTTTTGTAACATAGAGAAAGCAAAAGGATTCTAGAAAACATCTACTTCTGCTTCATTGACTATGCTAACGGTTTTGAGTGTGTGGATCACAATGAACTTTGGAAAGTTCTTAAAGGAATGGAAATATCTAACCTCCTGAGAAACCTGTGTGCTGGTCAGGAAGCAATAGTGAGAACCAGACATAGAACAACAGACTGATTCAAAATTGGGAAAGAAAAATGTCAAAGCTGTGTATTGTCACCCTGCTTATTTAACTTATATGCAGAGTATATCATGAGAAATGTTGGGCTAGATGAATCACAAGCTGGAACCAAGATCGCTGGGAAAAATATCAACAACCTCAGATATGAAGATGATGCCACTCTGTTGGCAGAAAATGAAGAGGAACTAAAGAGCCTCTTGATGAGGTGAAAGAGGAGAGTGAGAAAGATGGCTTGAATCTAAACTAAGATCATGGCATCCAGTCCCATCACTTACTGGGCAAATAGAAGGGGAAACGTGGAAACAGTGACAGATTTCTTTTCTTGGACTCCAAAATCACTATGGATAGCGACAGAACCCATGAAGTTAAAAGATGCTCCTTGGGAGGAAAGCTATGACAAACCTAGATAGCATATTACAAAGCAGAGACATCACTTTGCCAACAATGGTCCATATAGTCATAGCTATTTTTCCACAGTAGGCATGTATGTATGTGAGTATTGGACCGTAAAGAAGACTGAGTGCCAAAGAATTGATGCTTTCAAACTATAGTACTAGAGAAGATTCTTGAGAGTCCCTTTTGTGCAGCAAGGAGATCAAACCAGTCAATCCTAAAGGAAATAAACCCTGAATATTCGTTGAATGACTAATGCAGAAGCTGAAGCTTTAATGCTTTCGCCACCTGATGAGAAGAGGTGACTCATTGGAAAAGACCTTAATGCTGGGAAAGATTGACAGCAAGAGAAGAAGGGGGTGGCAGAGGATAAGGTAGTTAAACAGCATCACCAACTCAATGGACATGAATTTCAGCAAACACTTGCAGATAGTGGTGGACAGAGAAGTGCTACTGGAGTGATGGACTGGAGTGCTACTGTCCACTGAGTCACAAAGAATTGGACATGACTTAGCAACTGAACAACAGCAACAACACATCTCCCAATTTGGATTTCTTAGTCTTGTATGGACTGATGTAGTGACTGGGTAACAGAAAACTTCTGTGAAATCCTAATAGAAAATATATTTTCACCCTGATAAGATGGTGAAGGTCATATTCAACACTGTTATTTGCCATTTTTCATGCATAGGGCTTGATATGTAGTAAATATTGAACAAATATTTCTTATTAATATAAAATTGTAGAAACTCATCTCGATGCTATTGTTATTTAAAATAAAAATGTAATTTAAGAGGGAGAAATACATAGAGAAATTGTTAATAAAAATAGAAAATTTGCCCTTTTTAATTAAAAGCAATGTGTTTTGGGGAAAACGTTGTGATTTCCATTGAGAAAAATAATAACATAAATGGATAGGACTTGAAAAAAAGTGGAGTTGCTGTGTATTAGTTTAAATTTAAGATAAAGATTTTTTGTTAATATTCTACATAATCCTTATTTTTTTGTCATGAGATGTGTTAGTATTTTTGTTTATAAAACTTCCCTCCTGTTTTTTGTAAGTGATTCCCCACCAGTTTCAAGATCTTTCTAATATATGCCTTCCTAAATACTTTATACATTCATAAAATCTACTCTTTTTAGAGTGTTTTTCATGTGATCATACTCAGCATTAATTCAGCTTGTTTAAGAATACTGGGCAACAAAATACCTCTGATGAATTCACTTGGAATGACCGTTGTGTCACTATTACAGATCTCCAGATATATATTTTCATCCAGTTGACACTCTCACCCATTTATTGCAGGGGGAACATCACATAATTTTTATCTTATTTAGTGGAAATATCTACTTGAATAAAAAGCAACAAAAACAAAACATAAGACAGGCAAGAAAATAAGAAACTGCAAATACTAGCTTACATGAGGTGTAGTACATTCTCTCAGTCTCCTGGGTCAGTCAGCAACGTAACTAGAGGCAAGATGGCTATTTTGTATCAAGGCAGTTTGTAAAAGAGGGAGAAATCTATTTGCTTTATACTGAATTTTAGAAACTAAAATGACAAAATTCTCAATCATGAGATAATCACAAAAATTGTAAATTTGAAGGTTCAGGAAACATTCAATTTAATGTCACTCATGACTCCACATAGTAGCTTTTGTTTGCCTTGTGTTATGGAAAATACATGAGTGTTAGACAAAGCGTACATCATAAAGAATAATCCTTGAAAGTAAAATCCAAGTTTAGTAACAATCAAAGATGGTCAGTATTCAATTACCTTCATCAGGCTGCAAGAAGCAGTTGTTAGAAATCAAACTGAAAATATTTGTTCAGTGAAATACAGGACATTATAATTACCAATATATCCACTCTGGCCAAATCACTATTGCTGAGAGTACTGCCCTTTTAAATTAACTCACCAATGGATCCAGTTCTTATCACAAGTGATCAAAATATTGACTAATAGATACAGTTAAGCAGAGTTCATCAAACAAGGAAATGCTTTTCACTGTTCATTGAAATTGAATGAAACTTAGGTAAAAGAATACAAAATAAAACAATAAAAATTAAAAAAATGAAAGAAAATCATTAAGTCTTCTATTAAATCAAAATTTAAGTCTAATTCTAAATGAAAAAAAGAAAAAAGAAACCTAGTTATCTGAAGCAGAAACTTTTCTTTATTAAGATAAAAATAGATGAACTTACAAAATACAGTAGTCTTGTTTAATCCCAAAAGGACAAATGAGGATATTCTCTCAGAACTCTTCTTGGTTATATTTCCTGAAAAAGAAAATTGAAATAAATAAAATTAAAGGCTGAACTTTAAAAAAGGAAAAGGAAACAACTTTAAGGAAACTGAGACTGTGTAATGGAAATATTCTGCTTGTACAAATTGTAGGTCTTTGTAATAGGGAATGTTCTGAATGTCATTTGTACCAATATTCAGATCATGTGAAAGAATTTATATCACTTTCCAAACAATCCCCAAATGTGTAAATACGTTAGTATATTAAGAACAGTCAATAGGATTTTTATTTTGTAATAAAAATTTCAAAACAATCTCTTCCAGTGTAAGACATAAGAAGGCTGTTTATGCCGTGTATGTGCTGCTGAATAACTAAGACACTGAGATATTAGCCCCAAAGACAGAGGACAAACTAAAAGATAAGACTAGAATATCTGGCTACAGTTTGATACAGTTGTTTCACAACAATTGTTGGAAATTGATAGAATGCCTTAAATATATTGAGGATAAATGATAAGGTGAGGCATTTAAAGTACAAGCAAGAGAATACGGTGTGAATCTAAGTAACTTTCACTTTGGTATCCTTATATATTCAAGCAGCACATCAAGAGGAAATATTCACCAGCCACATGATTCAGTCTCTGTATCCCCAGGTACAACACAGCAACCAATATCCTACCCCTTATTTCTTTCAGGATCCACTCCAATAGAAGGCAAAGATGACTTCAATATGTGTTCTTTCAAAAGATGTATTTAAGAATGTTTACAGCAGTATTATTGAGAATAACAATATCTGGAAACAACTCAACTGGACTCAGTAATAGAATAAACAAAGTGTGAAGTGTTTATGAAAAAATATTGAAGTTTTTGTTTGGTTGAAAGGGCTAAGGATGCCAATTGTTCATACAGTGAAGTGTCATCAGTCAGTCTTTTAAGATCTATCTTTACTTATTTATTTATTTTTTAAAAAGAAAGATCATCAGGTAATCAAGTAATATTTTTAATAAACTGCAGTCACAGAGGCTACTGATTTTTTCAGTGAATGCATAGAGTACCATTGAAGCTGTAGATAAAACATGTCATTTTCATATCAGCCTTGTATCTATTTATAGAATCACTGTGCAGTGGAGAAGTATTAGCAGAGGTTGTGTAATAGTTCCCTAAGAGCATGACAATGGAATTACTAACTTGGCTTACAGAAGTCAACTGCTTCCACTGGAAACGCATTGTAAACATACATGGTAGAAATACCAAATTCAAACTCTAACTCTATATAAGAAATAGAATGTTAGAAAATTAGAAAAATAACAAGAACAGGAATAAAACTGTTTACATAGGAGAATAGTGTATAGACCCAGGAGAATTTCCTTCAACTTTTGTTTTTTTCAATACAATTTTAAAAAGAAGCCACTATGATTATATACACTTTCACTAATTTCCTTATAAATTGTGCATTTTCAAATGCTTCTAGATAAAATGTGTTAGCAATCAAATATTCATGAACAGTCACAAATGGCATCTTTATGAATTTAAAACAATATCCTTCTTTTTCCCAAAATAGTCCAATTACTGTCATTAGCTTTAATTATGGCTAGCATTGATATGTTCAAACGAAATTTAAAAACTTGAAAAATTATCATGTTTCAAATAACAATTTATGCAATCTAAATGAAATTTAGATATTAAAATCTGAGTTACAAATAAAAAGTATTGTGAATTATCAATGAATCTACTAGTATACTCATCTCACATGCTAGTAAAGTAATGCTCAAAATTCTCCAAGCCAGACTTCAGCAATATGTGAACTGTGAACTGTCAGATGTTCGAGATGTTTTTAGAAAAGGCAGAGGAACCAGAGATCAAATTGCCAACATGTGCTGAATCATGGAAAAAGCAAGAGAGTTCCAGAAAAACATCTATTTCTGCTTTATTGACTATGCCAAAGCCTTTAACTGTGTAGATCACAATAAACTGTGGAAAATTCTGAAAGACATGGGAATACCAGACTACCTGACCTGCCTCTTGAGAAACCTATATGCAGTCAGGAAGGAACAGTTAGAACTGGACATGGAACAACAGACTGGTTCCAGATAATAAAAGGAGTACGTCAAGGCTGTATATTATCACCCTGCTTATTTAACTTCTATGCAGAGTACATCATGAGAAACATTGGGCTGGATGAAGCACAAGCTGGAATTAAGATTGCTGGGAGAAATATCAATAACCTCAGATATGCAGATGACACCACCCCTATGGCAAAAAGCAAAGAAGACTCTTGAGAGTCCCTTGCACTGCAAGGAGATCCAACAAGTCTATTCAAAAAGAGAGCAGTTCTGAGTGTTCATTGGAAGGACTGATGTTGAAGTTGAAACTTCAATTCTTTGGCAACATCATGCGAAGTGTTGACTCACTGAAAAAGACCCTGATGCTGGGAGGGATTGGGGGCAGGAGGAGAAGGGCACGACAGAGGATGAGATGGCTGGAAGACATCACCGACTCCCTGGACATGAGTTTGAGTAAACTCTGGGAGTTGATGATGGACAGGGAGGCCAGGTGTGCTGCAGTCCATGGGGTCTCAAAGAGTTGGACACAACTGAGCAACTAAACTGAACTGATCTACGAAAATCAAAGACCAGCTGGAAAACCTAAAATGGTGAAAATGGTCCCTTTCTCCCACCTTCAATCTTTCCCAGCATCAGGGTCTTTTCAAATGAGTCAGCTCTTTGCATTAGGTGGCCAAAGTATTGGAGTTTCAGCTTCAACATCAGTCCTTCCAATGAGTATTCAGGACTGATCTCCTTTAGGATGGATTGGTTGGATCTCCTTGCAGTTCAAGGGACTCTCAAGAGTCTTCTCCAACACCATAATTAAAAACCATCAATTCCTCAGCAATCAGCTTTCTTTATAGACCAACTCTCACATCCATACAAGACTACTGGAAAAACAACCTTTGACTAGACGGATCTTTGTTGACAAAGTAATGTCTCTGTTTTTTCAAAGATACCTGGCCAAAATTTACTTCTTTCTGTGTCATATGGAAAGAGGGACAATAAAGAGAAAAGAGGAAGGAAGGGGAGGGAGAAAAAAGGGAAAGAGGGAGAGAAGGAGAAAAAAGACAAAGCTCACATAAATAGATGGACCTGAGGAAAGGAGATATTGAGACTAAACTGTGGTCACAAGCATGGTTTTTATATATTTGAGCATTTTGTGACGTGGAAATGAAAAATACCTTTGATGGTGACTGAAAAAATCCTGAGATATAACTAAGCAAATTAAAAATTGAATAGATAAGCTTATCCTTGAAAAAAATTATCCAGGCAGAAATGGGGCAATGTCAAGATTTAATCAACAGATGGTACATAATGATTAGACATGAAATTTATCTTCCAAACCACTCCCTGTGACTGTTTCAGCTGCTTTAGGAGGGAGGGAGAATGTAAGTTAGAGGTGAAATCATTGTTTCACTAAAAACGTAGACTCATTTCTTCCTCAGATCAAGCCTAGCACATCTCAGAGTATCTACTCATTGCAAACTTTATATTTTTAGTATAAGTGTTAGATCCCAAATAGATGATTTGCAAATTTATTATGATCAACTTTCAATAAATGGGATAAATTGCCCTGTTAGGGTAGGAGGGTCAATATACATTTATTTGGATTTAGAAAGGAAAAGTAAGTTTAATAAACTAAAAGTTTGATAATCAAAATATAATATTGATTTTAGAACATTTATCAAAACGTATGCTTCTAAAGCAGAGGCAGAGCTCCAAACGGATACATCCATCAACTTTTCTATAATTCTCTTTTTATTTTTTATTCTATTTTCTTTAACTACTTACCTATATCTAATCTAGTATGTGTGTATACATGTATGCATATTCATACAATTAAAAAATCTCCTCACTGGTGTTAGTGCAATGGCTTTACTTAATATATTTATTGTAGTTTGTACTATTTGTTTTTTGTTTACTGAAACATAAAAATACTGCTGAATCCTTATTTAAATCTGGAAGGTGCTTTAATTCTGATATGAATCATTAAGTATGTTTACATTCAGAAAACTAAGATCATAGCTTCTCATCCCATTACTTCATGGCAAATAGATGGGGAAACAGTAGAAACAGTTGCTGACTTTATTTATCTAGGCTCCAGAATAACTGCAGATGGTGATTGCAGTCATGAAATTAAAAGATGCTTACTCTTTGGAAGGAAAGCTATGACCAACATAGCCAACATATTAAAAAGCAGAGACATTATTTTGTGAACAAAGGTCCATCTAGTCAAGGCTCTGTTTTTTCCAGTGGTCATGTACAGATGTGAGAATTGGACTGTGAAGAAAGCTGATTGCCGAAGAATTGATGGTTTTGAACTATGGTGTTGGAGAAGACTCTTGAGAGTCCCTTGAACTGCAAGGAGATCCAACCAGTCCATTCTAAAAGAGATCAGTCCTGGGTGTTCATTGGAAGGACTGATGTGGAAGCTGAGACTCCAATACTTTGGGCACCTAATGCAAATAGCTGACTCATTTGAAAAGACCTTGATGCTAGGAAATATTGAAGGCAGAAGGAGAAGGGGACAACAGAGGATGAGATGGTTGGATGACATCACCAACTCAATGGACATGGGTTTGGGTGGACTCCAGGAGTTGGTGATGGACAGGGAGGCCTGGTTTTCTGCATTTCATGTGGTAACAAAAAGTTGGACACGACTGAGTTACTGTACTGAACTGATCTGAACGAGTAATGAATAATCCAAAGGTAAATATTAACATAAGCTTAAATAAGAAATTACTGCTTAACGATCCACTCATCTTATCACAAGAATTGATCATTTTTAGTGTGAAAATTTGGTCAGTACCAAAAATATATGCTGTGTTAAAGTTTCTGCTTCTTTCCAATACAGGTTATATATTATAATATATCAAATTATTTTATTGTTTTCCCTAGATATTAGAAATGCAATAAAATTTATGATGTTTATTAGAATGCAGCATTTGTAATAAGCTTATTTTATTATAATAAAATATGGAAAACTTTACACAAAAATGAAGAGAAAATTATTTAAAATATCAAAAATACTTTTAAATGACAAGAATTAAATGACCAAATAGGAAAAAAGTGGGAGAATCTCATAGCTATTCATTTTAGCAGAATGTAATATGAATCATAACCAATGGATGGAAGAAGACACTACATTATACCCCACCTCCATGTCTGCAATGATTAGTGACTTTCAAGGAAAATTATTAACATCAGGGGGAAAAATCCTGAAAAAGTCAATTCAAGTCAAATGGGTTGACTCAAATCAAAAACCATTCAAGTCAAATGGGTTCCCTTAAAATCTCAAAATGCAGACATATTTTTAAATATTCATCAAAAAGCTACTCTTACAGAACAATTATCCATTTCATTTGACTCTACAAAAGATAGCTCAGGTTTTGAATATTTGTTATATTTTACTTTTTCAAATGAATATAATTTGGAACATTTTCTACTCAAATAGATAGAAAAAGGAACATTCCAGTTCCTTTATGCAAAGAACCTTGTAGTTCGAATATCTTCATATATAAAATCTCTGAATTAGCAATTGAGAATGAACAAAATCAATTATGGTCAGTGGGTAAACATGAATAAAGTGAACTAGACAGTTATAGTATACTTTAAAATGTAATTTGAAAAGATCAATAACTATCTTTGTTGAAGAACAGACATAAAATGAAAATAACAGATGATAAGTCCTTGAACATATAATATCAATAATTTGGTTTCTGACAAAGGAATTCTGTACAGAAGATCATCCAAAAATTTTTATGAGTTATAATGGAAATTTTCTCCATTTGGTAAAGATCATAGTAAAACTTGATATTATGAAAGAATGTTTATGTAGACTCCAAACACTGTTATCAAGTATTATAACACATTGTTTAAGGAATGATATATAAAAAAGAATAAATATATTTGTTGCAAAATAATGAATTATTCATTTTAAAGCAAATGCCAAATGTTACTCAACTTAGTTTAGTTATAGCTCATAGTATAAGCACTACATAACAAAGAATTTGATCATTTGAAGTTTTGACTTTTTTAAATTAATTTATTTTTTATTGAAGGATATGAAGAACCAGAGATCAATTTGCCAACATTTGCTGGATCATCAAAAAAGCAAGAGAGTTCCAGAAAAACATCTATTTCTGCTTTGTGGACGATGGCAAACCCTTTAACTGTGTGGATCACAATAAACTGTGGAAAATTCTGAAAGAGATGGGAATACAAGACCACCTGACCTGCCTCTTGAGAAACCTATATGCAGATCAGGAAGCAACAGTTAGAACTGGACATGGAACAACAGACAGGTTCCAAAAGGAAAGAAGTATATCAAGTCTGTATATTGTCACCATGCTTATTTAACTTATATGCAGAGCACATCATGAGAAATGCTGGGCTGGAGGAAGCACAAGCTGAAATCCAGGTTGCTGGGAGAAATATCAATAACATCAGATATGCAAATGACACCACCCTTATGGCAGAATGTGAAGAAGAACTAAAGAACCTCTTGATGAAAGTGAAAGAGGAGAGTGAAAAAGTTGGCTTAAAGCTCAACATTCAGAAAACGAAGATCATGGCATCTGGTCCCATCACTTCATGGCAAATAGATGGGGAAACAGTGGAAACAGTGTCAGACTTTATTTTTTGGGGCTCCAAAATCACTGCAGATGGTGACTGCAGCCATGAAATTAAAAGACACTTATTCCTTGGAAGGAAATTTATGACCAACCTAGATAGCATATTAAAAAGCAGACATTACTTTTCCAACAAAAGTCCATCTAGTCAAAGCTATGGTTTTTCCTGTGGTCGTGTATGGATGTGAGAGTTGGACTATCAAGAAAGCTGGGTGTTGAAGAATTGATGCTTTTGAACTGTGGTGTTGGAGAAGACTCTTGAGAGTCCCGTGGACTGCAAAGAGATCCAACAAGTCCATCCTAAAGGAAATCAGTCCTGAATATTCATTGGAAGGACTGATGCTGAAGCTGAAAGTCCGATACTTTGGCCACCTGATGCAAAGAGCTGACTCATTTGAAAATACCCTGATGCTGCGAAAGACTGAGGGCAGGAGAAGAAGGGGATGACTGAGAATGAGATGGCTGGATGGCATCACCAACTCCATGGACATGGGTTTGGGTGGACTCCAGGACTTGGTGATGGACAGGGAGGCCTGGTATGCTGCAGTTCCATGGGGTGACAAATAGTCGGACACGACTGAGCAACTGAACTTAATTGAACTGAATTACTTTTATGTAAAAACGTTTCTGAGAATTTTTTCAGGAGATATAGTGATATGGTACAATTTTTGTAAATTTTTAAAATTCTTAATCTATAGGGGAAGATGATGGCTAAGTAGACACAATAACTACCACAAAATACACAGAAAGCCTAAAAGATTTCAGTAAAGTTTGATTTCTGAAGAAGGTATTCAAAAGAAAATTTTGCACAATCATAAATTTTCTTATTTGGCTTCCAGTTTGTAAGTATGAATATTTAATAAAACAACAAAAATTTCTTTGGACATCCCTGATTTTCCCTTGTGAGTTGGAAGATCTTAGTAACTTTCCTTGGCTTAAATTAAACTTTGGATGACTTGAATATTTGCCAGTCATAAACATTAAAGCATTGCAAATAATCCTTGTGCAAGTTAAATTGATGACTGCCTGCATGCTCAATTGATCAGTCAGGTCAGTCTCCTTATGACCCTATGAACTGTAGCCCATCAGGCTTCTCTGTTCATGTAATTTTCCAGGCAAGAATACTGGAGGGGGTTACCATTTCCTATTCCAGGGGATCTTCCCAGCCAAGGGATAGAACCATGTCTCCTGTGGCTCCTGCACTGGCAGGGAAAATCTTTACCACTAAGTAACCTGGGAATCCCAAATTGATGTCTATACACTACTAAAAATTGAAAGCTATCATACGATGCTTCATACACATGTTTTGATAACAAAGGCTATAAAAGGTGGTGCACCTTCCAAAATATCTGATTTAAATTTATGTGCCAACTCTGTATGCTGTTCTAAGTAAAACCAACATGTTAGAGCAGGACAAATTTTGATTTGTGACAAACAAGAGGGTAAGCATTATAGGTTGCAGGCTGCATATTTTTGCTCAAAATAGAATGTTAAAGCATTTTTCAAAATAATTATTCTTTAAAAATAGGTATTTAAATATGGATGTGTATCCAAAGATCCAAAAACAATTTTAAATTCAAACATGGAGTGCTTTGCTTTCATAAGATTATATAGAAAGCAATTTATTGTTTCTTTCTCATTCAAGATTTCAAATGTTTACAATGATTTTATTTAGTATTTCACTTCATTTCATTGTTTTAAATAAAGTATTATATCACTGTTTTAATTGTGTGTGAATTATACTTACTTAATGCTGAAGGCGAGAGAGTAATAATAAATTCTGCATAGTATTTTGTCCTTAACAAAGAGTTTTTATAAGAATCTCCCAGTGTCTTCACAACATCCTGTGAACTTGTGCCCATTTTCTAAACTGGGAAATCGAGGTTAAGAGAGAGTAAATGGCCTCTAAATTTTAAGACTGTGAGTCTTAATATCATCTCACTCCATAATTTTCTAGGATATACACTTTTTTCATTTATAAAAATGATAATCTTTTTGTTTGCTGACAAGAGAGTAGTGATTGTGTGAAATAAGGTGATTCATTCTCTTCTCTGGGATTGAAATATGATTCACAAACCATGTGAAAATCAAGTACCTTTTTATCAGTAAAAGGGGAATATATATGTCATCATGGAAATTATGGAAGTGGTCCTCACAAATCAAGCCCCTTCTAAATTAATGAAAAATGTTGTCCTGGAAGTTCTAAGGTGATTTCCCCAGGAGAGATGAGCTCCTTTGGGAGTTAAGAAGATAAAATGTCATTGGGGGTTGCCATGGGATACAATTTTATAAGAATATTTGCAGAGCAGATAGGAGGAAGATAAATAAAGCAAATGCAGGTATGGTCAAAAAGGGAAGTTTTCTATTTAAATTTGCCATTAAACAATGGAAGAGCTTGAACATTTGCCTATTTCTACTGTCAGAGAAAATTGCATTTGATATTTAAAAATGTGATCCCATAATTGCAAACCTAAAATTTGTTGTAAACTTGAAAGAACAGTTTTTATAATGGCAGCATAATTCTCATTAAGGGAATAGATAGTTTCTAATCACTGATTGAGGAAAACAAATTAATATTTGAATATTAATAATATGAATTTATACTTGCCTCTTTTGTAAGGTTATAAGTAAACAGGTTAGGAAATTATTTGTGGCTATACTTTAAAGGTCTGACACTGGAAATTCTAAGAATTAATTATCAGAAGGGATAGGAAACCTTTTAAAATTTTACTGATGACAGTCCTGTTTGCAAACTACTCTCAAGCATCTGCTTCTCTGAATAGCTCATACTATTTTGCTTCTTTAAACAGCATCATTTTAGCCCAGTTCTTGAGTGCCCTTCACTGAATTAATGAGCTTTATATAAAAATATAATTTACATGAAGTTTGTGTATTGAATATATGTAAAACATGCCATGTAAATTTCTACTAAGTAAAGCAAATGATTTTCTCAGCAATGGACTGACTGATTAGTCCTTGCCAGAAAAGTTTTGAGAGTATTTACTGACAAATCTTATAAATTAACACTAATATTTAAGTTATCCTCTGAAATGTAGTAAATTTTAACAATAAGAAATCCTACACAAGATAGCCAATAGGACAAAATAAAATAAATGAAAACCTGTAGCTGTCTGTGTATTTGGCAGAATAAATGATTCATATGTTAAGAGAGACAAACTGTGGGACAGAAACAGAGAGAAGTAAGATATAATCCCGCTTTTCCTGCCTCACTTTGTTTTTATCCTTCTTGATGGGTTCTGAAATGAAGTGTAGAGGTTTTATTAGATTCAGGTTAACATTATTTGTAAGAATACATTACGGGCAATTTTCTTCATATTGCATCGTATCAGAAAGTGAAAAATCACAGTGCCCTGCTATTAATGATAATCAACTATAAATGTAGTGTTTTGGCCCAGATCATTATGGCCAGTTCTTGTCACTATTAATATACATTTTCCCTTTGCAATCTGGGCTGGATTCTCTTGCCAGCATTTGTATATCCTGTTCCCCAACAATCATTTATATGATGGATTTAACCTTGAATGAATATATTTCCTTGATTCGGGTATAAATGTTGAATCTCCTATTCTGTAATTCCATACAATTTTACATCTTTCACACACACACACACACACACATACAAAATGTGTTGTTCTTTCCTCTTTCTCATTTATGTAGGTAAATAAATATGTTGCAACATAGTTGCCCCAGATCTGAAATCAATTTCCTTGCAAGGAAGAGGAATAAATTGCTTGATTTGTGCACTTGGGAGCAGGCCCAAAGAATCAGTAGCTTGGTCCCTTTAGGATCTTTTTCTAAGGAGATCTCATCAGGATGTGTACCGTCATCTGGGTGCTATCATCTACTGCAGCAAGGAGTCTACCCCATGCATGAAGCTGGCAATTTTCCAATTGAGTCTATAACTTGGGGGGGAAAAATCTAGTTAGTTCAAGATTGGAAGACTGGCCTATCACATTTGTGGATTTAAGCCAATAAACCAATCTCTTTTATCAAAACTGAAATGGATATTTTTATTTCCAGTTCATCCTGATTCTCCTCTATTCTTCAGGTGGTTATGAACTTGAATATGTAAGATGAGTATTATTTTATTGAATTCAAAACCATCATAGTGTTCATTTAAACAAATGTCTCATACCATTAAAAAATAAACACAAATATAAACACAAACAGACATGCTCATACATGCAACAGAGTGAAATTTTACTCAGAGGAAGATGATATATTTTTGACCTATATAAATTCTAATACCCAACAGCTAATCAGTTATTGATAATTTTACTAAAAAATTACACAGGCTTTTGGTAAGGACTAGTGGAAGTATATCCTAAAAGAAAACTAAAATCCTTGGAAGTTAATATCTACTAAAGGAGCATCTGAGTCATCCCAGCAGTGGGTATAGCCCATCTATCTGCTATTGCTGGTGGTCCTTTCATCAACCTGTATGAGCTACTATACTTTGCCAGAAATCAAAAAGTAGCTTAGGTCTGAACAGAATCTGATTCTGAGTCCACTTAAGATGGTGTCACTTTCTAAATGGATACTGTATTAAACAGACTAAGTTTCTAAAATATATATCATTTCCTAAAGATATTAAAAGTTCCTCAAGAGTATTTTATAACCCTAACATATTATAAGTAGTGGGTATTCAATTAAGGTTTTGTTTTCAAAGTCATTCTCATTTAATAAATCAGTTATGAATTTTGCCATTTTGGGGACACTATATATATAGCGAAATGTAATGAATGGATCAAGAGAAGCAGTTTAATCTCCTTTTACTTTCAAATTTCTTTCCAAGTATAGTACTACAATATGGTACACAGTGACTTTACATTGCAAGAAGAGCTGACTGCTTACTAGTGTTGCCACAATCTCAATAAGTACCTTAAATCTCAAATAAATTTCATTATGCTAAAATGCACTCTCATCTAAATGTCTGTTGTCTGCTGAAAGCAATACCTGCTTTAAATTTTTCACTTATATCCTTGAGAGTAAACAAACTTACTTGAAGGATATACTATCTTTCCTCTGGTATCTAAGGCACTCTTTGGTGATAAATATGCTGCTCAATGACATTAACTCAGGCTACTAAGTCACTCATTAATGCCTGTCTCCTACTGATTGAAAATCAGTGCATTTGCTGACCTGCATTCATGTATATTCCTCCCTGCCCGCAACACCTACAACACCATATTCAAAGAACTCTGGGAATATACACAAGAAATGTCTAATAAGAGTTGTCTCTAAGGAGGAGAATTAGAGAATTGTTTACAGGGGCAAAGGAGGAGCCTGGAAGGCTGCAGTCCATGGGGTCGCTAAGAGTCGGATACGACTGAACGACTTCACTTTCACTTTTCCTTTCATGCTTTGGAGAAGGAAATGGCAACTCACTCCAGTGTTCTTGCTTGGAGAATCTCAGGGATGGGGGAGCCTGGTGGGCTGCCGTCTATGGGGTCACACAGAGTCGGACACGACTGAAGTGACTTAGCAGCAGCAGTACAGGGTCAAAAGAGAGAATTACTTTTGTTTCTATTTTTGAAGTTCTTGAATTTCTTCTGAGTGTGCATGTATTGCCAATTGAAAAACGATAGAAGATTCAAAGCACAAATCCAAGCATTATGGAGTCTATCAGAGTATCATCCTTAGAGAAAACTTATTTCTTAAACTTAATTAAGCAATTATTTATCCAAACAACTAAGAATTGACCAAGTTGGCCACAGTTTGGATATTATGTGTCAGGTCTAGAAAGTGTAATGGATACCCTGGATATTTCTTTTTATTTTCCTATGTGTTCTTTGAAAGAGTTAGATTTGCAGAATTAGATTTAATCATTATCTTTAAGATCCACCTATTCAAATAAAAAGACAGGGTCTTCCTTGTTGGTTTTCAGTGCATCTCATGTCTTCTTTCTTCCATGCAGAGTCTCCTTAGTTCTATAAAATCAGAAATACTGGAGAAGAATTATGCTTGAATTAAAACTATAGAGTTCCATATGGAAATACAACCAATAGCAATAAAGTCATTATATCTGCAAATATATAAAACTATATTTTTAATTGTTATTATTTTTAATTTTGGCATTTCTCTTAGAATGAGAGCCAGCCAATAATCCAGTGAAGAGTCTGCTTAAATTTATTAAACGTATCAATAAAGATAAGTATTTAATGCACAATTGCATTTGATACTGAGTTAAGTGATTATTATTTAAAAGAGAGTAATAAATAATGTGACCTGATAAATATTTACATCAGGGTCACTAGGATTGCTTATTAAAAGTGTGGATGCTTGAATCTTCTTCTCAGTTATGACAATTCAGAATGTTTACGGGTACACTTAAGACACTTAGACCCAGAATCTTCTTATACTTAAGTCCTAGAATAATGACTCTCAAATCTTTAACAGAAGAAACATTGCATCTGTTTGCAAGCGAATAGAAAGAAGACATATATTAGTAATTTATACACATGTACATGAAGCACATATATGACTACATACTAAATACATAATCAAACATGTTAGGTGTTAACACGATTCAAATGCAAGTATGCAAAATATTTAAAAAGATTATTACACTTCTTATATCAATATAAGTCCAGATATTGTATAACAGATAAATAATATTATATAAAGTAATACAGTCCTAAGTGAATGAAGATTAATTGGACATTTGAGAAATAAATTATGGCAAATTCTTAAGGAGAACCAGATAAAACATTATTAATTGGGAAATATTAGACTGTGGGAGGAAGATTCAATTTGGTATTTATTTGACTGATAGGAATGGATTTCTGAGAGAGTGTAAGGTGATCAGTAAGTCACTCATTTAAGAGTATTTTTGAGAAGGTGTCATAGCTGGTAGTGTGTTACAGAGATCAGAGAGGTAGAGGGTGGACTTCAAATGATATTTTGAACCAGATGAACCTGAGAAATGTAAGAATCACACCTGTAAGGCAGAGCCACAGTGATTAAAAGTAGGTATGTGCCTTTAACCTAATTCTACAGGCTTCCCTTGGTGGCTCAGTGGTAAAGAAACTGCCTGCCAATGAAGGAGACATGGGTTTGATCCATGGGTTGGGAAGATCCCCTGGAGGAGGGCATGGTAACCCACTCCAGTATTGTTGCCTGGAAAAGCCCATGGACAAGGGAGCCAGGTGGTCCACAGTCCATGGGGTTGGGAAAGAGTTGGACACAACTTAGCGACCAAACAACAACACAGCTTCATTACTAGGTCATAATAACTTACCATAAATATATATATTCCTGCAATACTACTTCAAATAAGGCTAAATCAAAGATCAGAAAAATACAAAATAGTTTTGTTATATTTGTAGCAAAACAAAATTAGGAAGCAAAACAATTCAAATTTAAATACATTTTTCCTCAATATTTTCTCAACTATTGAAGATGAAAAATACCAAAGAAGAAAAAAGTAAAAAAGTATTATTCAAATTAAAAACTATAGCAATGTGTTAATTATACCTATAATAATGAAGTATATTAGAAATGTATGTCTACTTAAATAAAGGGAATAACTATGAGAATGAATGTGTAATATATATGTTCTTATATATCTATGACTCAAAAACTATTGTATCTCATTATAAATTAAAATTATATTTTCTACTTTTTAAATGTTTCACTTTAGCCACTTTTTTTTTTTCCATTTATCATTTGGCTTTTAATTTTTTATACTAATGAAGCCAATTACAACTGTCTCTAAACATGAAATTGATATAAAAAATATCATCTTTTTTCCTAAAATATTTATTCTTATTTTTTAAGTTAAGCTAAGAAAATACACTTAAGGATAATGTGTTTCTAAGGCTAGTTCTCTAGCCTTTACAGTTCCTTATTTTAGGTATAGAATTCTTACATGGTGTGTTACAGTTTTATTCATCTCGTTTTTCTTAACACTGTCAATAGAATATTATTTTCAAACTTATGAGATTCTATCATGTCTTTGGACACTTAGAAAACAATAAGATATTTATGAAAGAAATAAAAGATGATATAAACAGATGGAACTATGCACCATATTCTTGGATTAGAAGACTTGATATTGTTAAAAATTAGAAGACTTGATATTGTTAAAATGACAATAGTCCCCAAGGCAACCTACAGATTCAATGTAGTTCGTATAAAAATTACCAATAACAGTTTTAACAGAACTGGAATAAATAATTTTACAATTTGGATAGAGACACAAAAGACCCTGAATAGCAAAAGTAATCTTGATAAAGCACAGAGCTGGAGGATTCAAGCTCTCTGACTTCAGCCAATGCTACAAAGATGCAGTAAACAAAACAGTATGGTAAAGATACAAAAAGAGGCACATAGATCAGTGGAATAGAATTAATCCACACACTTATGGTCAATTACTTTACAGCAGAGAAGCCAAAAATATATAGTGGAGGAAAAAGAGCCCCTTTAGTAAGTGGTGCCGGTGCTGGAAAACTGGACAAGTGTGTGTAAATGAATGAAATTAGAAAATTCTCAAACACCATAATCAAAAAAACAAACAACAACAACAAAAAACTCAAATGGATTAAAGACCTAAATGTAAGACTGGATACCATAAAACTCCTAGAGGAAACGTTAACAGAGCACTCTTTGAATAAATTCCAGAAATATATTTTTAAAATTTGCTGCCCAAAGAAAAGGAAACAAAAGTAAAAATAGCCACAGAAGATTCAATTAATGTTTTTGGACAACAAAGGAAATCATCAACAAAAGAAAAAGATGGCCTATTGAATGGGATAGTTCAGTTTAGTTCAATCACTCAGTCATGTCTGACTGTTTGCAACCGCATGAATTGCAGCACGCCAGGCTTCCCTGTCCATCACCAACTCCCAGAGTTCACTCAGACTCATGTCCATCGAGTCAGTGATGCCAGCCAGCCATCTCATCCTCTGTCATCCCCTTCTCCTCCTGCCCCCAGTCCCTCCCAGCATCAGAGTCTTTTCCAATGAGTCAACATTTCGTGTGAGGTGGCTAAAGTACTGGAGTTTCAGCTGTTTCATCATTCCTTCCAATGAACACCCAGGACTGATCTCCTTTTGAATGGACTGGTTGGATGTCCCTGCAGTCCAAGGGACTCTCAAGAGTCTTCTCCAACACCACAGTTCAAAAGCATCAATTCTTCTGCGCTCAACTTTCTTCACAGTCCAACTCTCATACATGACCACTGGAAAAACCATATCCTTGACTAGACAGACCTTTGTTGGCAAAGTAATGTCTCTGCTTTTCAATATGCTATCTAGGTTGGTCATAAATTTCCTTCCAAGGAGTAAGCATCTTTTAATTTCATGGCTGCAATCACCATCTGCAGTGATTTTGGAGCCCCCAAAAATAAAGTCTGAGACGGTTTCCACTGTTTCCCCATCTATTTCCCATGAAGTGATGGGACCAGATGCCATGATTTTCGTTTTCTGAATGTTGAGCTTTAAGCCAACTTTTTCACTCTCCACTTTCACTTCCATCAAGAGGCTCTTTAGTTCCTCTTCACTTTCTGCCATAAGGGTGGTATCATTTGCAGCTCTGAGGTTATTGATATTTCTCCCGGCAATCTTGATTCCAGCTTGTGCTTCTTCCAGCCCAGCAGTTCTCATGATGTACTCTGCATATAAGTTAAGTAAGCAGAGTGACAATATACAGCCTTGATGTACTTCTTTTCCTATTTGGAACCAGTCTGTTGTTCCATGTCCAGTTCTAACTGTTGCTTCCTGACTGCATATAGGTTTCTCAAAAGGCAGGTCAGGTGGTCTGGTATTCCCATCTTTTTCAGAATTTTCCACAGTTTATTGTGATCCTCACAGTCAAAGGCTTTGGCGTAGTCAATAAAGCAAAAATAGATGTATTTCTGGAACTCTTGCTTTTTTGGTTATCCAGCAGATGTTGGCAATTTGATCTCTTGTTCCTCTGCCTTTTCTAAAACCAGCATTGAATTGGATAAGATAATTGCAAATGTTGTGACTGATAAAAGGTTAATATTAAACATATATAAGCAGCTCATACAACTCAACATAAAAAAAAAATAAATAAAATAAAAATGAGTAGAAATGAATGAACATCTTTCCAAAGAGGAAATCCAAATAGTCAACAGGCACATGAAAAGATGCTTAATATCACTAATTATAAGGGAAATGCAACTAAAAATCACACTGAGGTTTCATCTCACTACTGTCAGATGGCTATCATCAAACCATCACCACCCCACCCCCCACCCAAATAACCAATGTTGAGAAGGATGTGGAGAAAGGAAAGCCCTAGTACACTGTTGGTGGTAATGTAAATCAGTAGTCACTATGGAAAAGAGCATAGAGTTTTTTCAGAAAACCAAGAGCTACCATGCGATCCAGAAATTTCACTTCTAGGAATATATCTGAGGAAAGTAAGACACTAATTTTCATAATACGTGCATCACAATACTCTTAGCAGCATTATTTACAATTGCCAAGATATGGAAACAACCTGTGCCCATTAACAGATGTATGGGTAAAGAAAACATGATATACATACTAGGTACACATACACATACCACACACACACAAACACACATACACAATGGAATACTACTCAAACATAAAAAGAATGATTTTTTTTTTTTTTTTTTTTTTGCCATTTGCAGCAATAGGAGTGTACTTGGAGGGCATTATGCTGGTGAAATTAGTGAGACAGAGAAAAAAAATAATGTGATATTGTTTATATATTGAATCTAAAATTACAACAACTAAGTGAATAAAAGAAACAATCAAACTCACGATATAGAGAACAAACTAGTGGCTACCATGGAGAGAAGAAGGGGGGTGGTGGGGCAATAGGGATGCGCAGGGCAATAAGGACAAAGGAAAAGGGATTATCAACATCAGTTCAGTTCAGCCACTCAGTCGTGTCCTACTCTTTGTGACCCCATGAATCGCAGCATGCCAGGCCTCCCTGTCCATCACTAACTCCCGGAGTTCACTTAGACTCACATCCATCGAGTCAGTGATGCCATCCATCCATCTCATCCTCTGTCGTTCCCTTTTCCTCCTGCCCCTAATCCCTCCCAGCATCAGAGGATTTTCCAATGAGTCAACTCTTCGCATGAGGTGGCCAAAGTACTGGAGTCTCAGCTTTAGCATCATTAATTCCAAAGAAATCCCAGGGCTGATTTTCTTCAGAATGGACTGATTGGATATGCTTGCACTCCAAGGGACTCTCAAGAGTCTTCTCCAACACCACAGTTCAAAAGCATCAATTCTTTGGTGCTCAGCTTTCTTCACAGTCCAACTCTCACATCCATACATGACCACTGGAAAAATCATAGCCTTGACTAGACAGACCTTTGTTGGCAAAGTAATATCTCTGTTTTTCAATATGCTATCTAGCTTGGTCATAACATTTTTTCCAAGGAGTAAGCGTCTTTTAAATTCATGGCTGCAGTCACCATCTACAGTGATTTTGGAGTCCCCCAAAAACAAAGTCTGACAATGTTTCCACGTTTTCCCGATCTATTTCCCATGAAGTGATGGGACCAGATGCCATGATGTTTGTTTTCTGAATGTTGAGCTTTAAGCCAACTTTTTCACTCTCCACTTTTACTTCCATCAGGAGGCTTTTTAGTTCCTCTTCACTTTCTGCCATAAGGGTGGTGCCATCTGCATCTCTGAGGTTATCTCTCCTGGCAATCTTGATTTCAGTTAGTGCTTCTTCCAGCCCAGAGTTTCTCATGATGTACTCTGTATATAAGTTAAATAAGCAGGGTGACAATATACAGCCTTAATGTACGCCTATTCCTATTTGGAACCAGTCTGTTTTTCCATGTTCTGTTCTACCTGTTGCTTCCCGACATACATACATATAGGTTTCTCTAGAGGCAGGTCAGGTGGTCTGGTATTCCCATCTCTTTCAGAATTTTTCCACAGCTTATTGTGATCCACACAATTAAAGGCCTTGGCGTAGTCAATAAAGCAGAAATAGATGTATTTCTGGAACTCTCTTGCTTTTTCCATGATCTAGCAGATGTTGGCAATTTGATCTTTTGTTCCTCTGCCTTTTCTAAAACCAGCGTGAACATCTGGAATTTCACAGTTCACGTATTGCTGAAACCTGGCTTGGAGAATTTTGAGGATTACTTTACTAGTGTGTGAGATGAGTGCAGTTGTGTGGTAGTTTGAGCATTCTTTGGTATTGCCTTTCTTTGGGATTGGAATGAAAACTGACCTTTTCCAGTCCTGTGGCCACTGCTGAGTTTTCCAATTTTGCTGGCATATTGAATGCAACACTTTCATAGCATCATCTTTCAGGATTTGAAATAGCTTTACTGGAATTCCATCACCTCCACTAGTTTTGTTCATAGTGATGCTTTCTAAGGTCCACTTGACTTCACATTCCAGGATGTCCGGCTCTAGGGGAGTGATCACACCATCGTGATTATCTTGATCATGAAGATCTTTTTTGTATAGTTCTTCTGTGTATTCCTGCCACCTCTTCTTAATATCTTCTGCTTCTGTTAGGTCCATACCATTTCTGCCCCTTATCGAGTCCATCTTTGCATGAAATAGTCCCCTGGTATCTCTAATTTTCTTGATGTGATCTCTAGTCTTTCCCATTTTGGTTTTTTTTTCCCTCTATTTCTTTGTATTGATCGCTGAGGAAGACTTTCTTGTCTCTTCTTGCTATTCTTTGGAACTCTGCATTCAGATGCTTATAGCTTTCCTTTTCTCCTCTGCTTTTCACTTCTCTTCTTTTCACAGCTATTTGTAAGGCTCCTCAGACAGCCATTTTGCTTTTTTGCATTTCTTTTCCATGAGGATGATCTTGATCCCTGTCTCCTGTACAATGTCATGAACCTCCGTCCTTAGTTCATCAGGCACTCTATCTATCAGATGTAGTCCCTTAAATCTATTTCTCACCTCCACTGTATAATCATAAGGGATTTGATTTAGTTCATACCTGAATTGTCTAGTGGTTTTCCCTACATTCTTCAATTTCAGTCTGAATTTGTCAATAAGGAGTTCATGATCTGAGCCACAGTCAGCTCCTGGTCTTGTTTTTGTTGACTGTATAGAGCTTCTCCATCTTTGGCTGTAAAGAATATAATCAGTCTGATTTCGGTGTTGACCATCTGGTGATGTCCATGTGTAGAGTCTTCTCTTGTGTTGTTGGAAGAGAGTGTTTGCTGTGACCAGTGCATTTTCTTGGCAAAACTCTGAGTCTTTGCCCTGTTTCATTCCGCATTCCAAGGCCAAATTTGCCTGTTACTCCAGGTGTTTCTTGACTTCCTACTTTTGCATTCCAGTCCCCTATAATGAAAAGGACATCTTTTTTGGGTGGTAGTTCTAAAAGGTCTTGTAGGTCTTCATAGAACCGTTCAACTTCAGCTTCTTCAGTGTTATTGGTTGGGGCATAGACTTGGATTACTATGATATTGAATGGTTTGCCTTGGAAACGAACAGAGATCATTCTGTCATTTTTGAGATTGCATCCAAGTACTGGATTTAGGACTCTTTTGTTGACCATGATGGCTACTCCATTTCTTCTGAGGGATTCCTGCCCACAGTAGTAGATATAATGGTCATCTGAGTTAAATTCACCCATTCCAGTCTATTTTAGTTCACTGATTCCTAGAATGTCGACGTTCACTCTTGCCATCTCCTGTTTGACCACTTCCAATTTGCCTTGATTCATGGACCTAACATTCCAAGTTCTTATGCAATATTGCTCTTTACAGCATTGGACCTTGTTTCTATCAACAGTCGCATCCACAACTGGGTATTGTTTTTGCTTAGGCTCCATCCCTTCATTCTTTCTGGAGTTATGTCCCCATTGATCTCCAGTAACATATTGGACACCTACTGACCTGTGGAGTTCCTCTTTCAGTATCCTATCATTTTGCCTTTTCATACTGTTCATGGGGTTCTCAAGGCAAGAATACTGAAGTGGTTTTCCATTCCCTTCTCCAGTGGACCACATACTGTAGGACCTCTCCACCATGACCCGCTGGTTTTGGGGTAGCCCCACGGATATGGTTTAGTTTCATTGAGTTAGACAAGGCTGTGGTCCTATGTGATTAGACTGACTAGTTTCTGTGATTATGGTTTCAGTGTGTCTGCCATATGAAATCATGTGATGAAATCTCTGAAAATTATAAAGCACAATAGAATTTAAAACACGTTTGATTTAATTTAAAAAGACAAAAATAAATTAAGGTCCCATATTATATGCAGTTTTGCAATCTGGTAAAATGTGGGGGTTCCAAATGGCTTAAGAACCTTGGCAAATCCCTCCCCTCACTCTGTTCTCATGGGTAAGGTTCCCTAGGAATAGCAGGGAAAAAAAGCATTCCCATGGTTTTTTAGTCCTCCTTATCAAGGGAATAGACACTGTACCTGTCTGTCCCTCATTAGTGAGTTTCAGTTCCCAGTAGCCCACAGAATTATTCAAACAAGCCAATCAGATCCTCCAGCAGGAAGAAAGGGACACTCCTCATCTTGATACTAGAAAACCTGCCTCTGGAAGCTCCTGATTCCTCATTCCAGGTGCAACTACATGTGGCCCTGCATTGAGGCCAGTGTCATCTTCACCGGGGCTGTGAGCAAATGTGACTAAGAAATTGTTGTTAATTTCATATTTCCATTGTTGAGTTCTGTATTCAGCCATCCCCACAACCCTAAGGCAAGAGTCTTTCCCACACTAACATGATGAAGAGATGTTGGATAAAATAGAAGACAAATAGGGCAAATCTGAATTTAAAGAAGTGAAATTTTGTTAAAGTACAAATTATAAATTAAATAATTTATATTAATATTAACTTTATCTTCATAAAAATGACTTTCAAAAGAAGAACATCATTCTGGATTTCCTTGGAAAATGTTAATAAATGAAAATGCTCTGGAAATATATAATAGTGATGGTTGTACAACTTTTTGAATCTACTAAGAGCCACTGAATTAGACTTTATAAATGGAGAAGAAAATGACAACCCACTCCAATATTCTTGCCTGGAAAATCCCATGGATAGCAGAGCTTGACGGGCTACATACAGTCCGTGGGGTAGCAAGAGTCAGACACAGCTACTTAGACTAGACTAGACATTATAAAGATGAATTTTGCCTCAATAAGAATAGCTAAGAATGAAAATTAAAATATTTTAATTTCCATACTAAGTGATAATACTCATATGGAAGCCTAAAGCCACGTTTCAACAGGAATGGCTATAAAATTCAAAGAAATAAGTATTTCGGCAGTTGCTGCTGCTGCTTCTAAGTCACTTCAGTCGTGTCCTACTCTGTGGGACCCCATAGACAGCAGCCTACCAGGCTTCCCCATCCCTGGGATTCTCCAAGCAAGAACAGTGGAGTGAGTTGCCATTTCCTTCTCCAATGCATGAAAGTAAAAAGTGAAAGTGAAGTCGCTCAGTCGTGTCCGACTCTTAGCGACCCCATAGACTGCAGCCTACCAGGCTCCTCCATCCATGGATTTTCCAGGCAAGAGTACTGGAGTGGGGTGCCATTTCTTTCTCACAGCAAATGCCAAAATAAACGAACTAAACCTGTTCTAAGGAAAAGTACTAGATACTTAACAATTGCAATGATTAGCATACATTTTGAAGGAATAAAACAGTTTACCTGGAGAATGCAAGGTTAAGGTCTTTTGACTTGTCATCATAAATGCACTAACAGTTAGAATCAAAATGAGTTATAAAGTAAATTCAGCTTTATGGAATCAAGAGTTAATAAACACTTACTTAAGATTAAAAATTCCAAGGTAGTGCCAATGTAGGAGACATAAGAGACATGGGTTCGACCCCTGGTTAGGAAAGATTCCCTGGAGGAAGGGATGGCAACCTACTCAATTATTCTTGCCTGGAGAATCCTAAGGACAGAGTAACCTGGTGGGCTACTGTCCACTGCATTTCAATGAGTCGGGCATGCCTGAGGCAAATTAGCATGCACGCAAAATAAAAACACCCAAACCATTTTTTATACTTAATATAATACTTAAAGACTAACATCCATAGAATATGAAAACAGAGGAAATCTAGATAGAGCTCTAGCTTCTTTGTTTTTCAGATGAAGAAAATAATCCATAGGACCATGTGCCTGACCCAAGGTCAAGGACTGAGTTAGATCAGAGCCAGCACCAGAACTAAGGTTTCCCCTCTCCCAGCTGCTGTTTGGTTTCCTTCTATCCTCTTCTGTATCACTGACTTTAACCAGGGGCATCATTTAGGTTAGTGATAGACCAAGTCAACATTACAAGAGCCAGTTTTTGAGCCTATGTGTTCAGTTTTTAGGCATATGTGTCCTATGATTTTAGAACATTTTAGAATGAACATTTTGTTCATTAAGAGTGATACACTTGGTAAATAGAATGTAGATAGTCATAATAAGACCACTGTATAAGAATCACTCACAAAAATGTTTATTTGGGCACGACTGTGTGAGAACTAAGGCTTCCCTCATAGCTCAGCTGGTAAAGAGTCCGCCTGAAATGCAGGAGACCTTGGTTCAATTCCTGGATCAGGACATTCCCCTGGAGAAGGAATAGTCCACCCACTCCAGTATTTCTGATCTTCCCTGGTGGCTCAGTTGGTAAATAACTTGCCTGCAATGTGGGAGACCTGGGTTCAATCCCTGGGTTGGGAAGATTCCTGGGGGAGGGCATGGCAACCCACTCCAGATTCTTGCCTGGAAAATCTCCATGAATAGAGGAGCCTAACAGGCTACAGTCCATGGGGTCACAAAGAGTCAGACATGACTGAGAGACTAAGCACAGTGTAAGGACTATTTTTTAAAATTATATCTATTCATTTTGCCAACTAAAATTTTGGCTCTGTATGTTTTAAGCCACCTGATTAAGGTTCTTAAGCTTTATCCTTTTTTAAAAGAGTTTAGCTTAGCAATTTAAAACAAAGAAAAGTATCCTGTCCGATCAGACATGGCACATAAAATTGAGTAAATAGTTAACATAAATAAATGATAGAACAACAGAAATTATATATTTAAGACAGAAAGCAGCTAGAAAATGCCCCTTATGTACCTTTCCCAAATCAATTTACCAGATGATTGACTAATTGTTATGTAGACTCTGTGCCTTTCAGAGAGTGGGTGGCTCACACCAGTGCTTTCTATCACCTGTGTTCTCCCTATGGAATGGGCATTCTTCATCCTGAGTGATTTCAGAGCTTTTTGCAAGAGTAGTCTCTTGTGAAGTTCACAATGACAGTTTCTGCACAATACTATTAACAACTTCCTCAATCTTTAAAGGTAATGGAAAGCTAGCTTAAAATATTGATTTGGCACTATACACACACACACACACACACACACACACACACACATAAAGGAGAGAACGAGTATAATTTCAAAGTTCTGCTTGGTCTTTGTGTAGCTAATAATGATGATTTGGAATAGATGGCTCTTTGGAAAGGACTTATGATAGCTCTGTTTCTTTCACTCACATTGATCTCTGGGCATAGTGTTTAAGGCAGGGCTAACAATAAAGCGAAGTGTTCTGTTTATGAAAGTTACAAAAATTTCCTGAATCTTCTGTCAAACAAGGAATATGGGTATTTCTGTGAGATAACCCCTGTAAAATTTACAGCTTTTTTTTTTAATTTTTCCTATTTTCCTGGACACTAAGAATATGCAGCAAATTTAATTTTTATTATTTCTTTTCCTTAGGCTGTAATTTGCTTCATCACCCCTGAACATGAGCATCCTAGACTTGTAGTAGGAATTACTTAGAGGATGAAATAGAGAAGTAGCCTGTCCAACCTGGGGTAACATGGTAATTCAATAAACTGTAGGAGACAACAGAAGGCTAGAATGCAGAATGAGACCTGTGTAACCAAGAAATTATAAGTTCCAGTATGTTACCTTTTAGAAAAAGTCAGACAAATAGGCGTTCTTATTTTCAGAAGAAAGTCACTTTTGTGTTGTGTACAGCAGCTGGTGCTTACCTGCTCCATATAAATACCTCATAGCAAATAAATTGTTTGGGTCTATTAAAATTTCCCTAGCATGGTCACTGTCATGGAACACAATCCATGATGCATGTATGAGAAGAAGGGTATGGGGAATGCAGTATCGTGATATGGGATAGCTATATCTAAAGTAATATGCCATTCTACCACCTGGAAACACAAATGCAGACCTTTGACATATCACTCTCCTAATCATTTAGGTATCTCTAGAAAAGAGACTTAGTAGTAAGATTTATATTAAAGTCTTTTTGTGTCCCAGAGAACTGTATGAAAGGAGCTAATGGTCTAAATAATCTGTTCATAGCTCAAGGGAGCTAAAAACTTTATTTTGAGATTTAAAATATGTAACACATTACTTTAATCAAATATATTGCTATTTTAATGCCGTCTTTCCATTCAACCCAAATTTCACAGTCCTTATTATTTACCTAAATATTAATGTGAAGTTTACCACTGACATCTACTCTATTAATTCTATACAACATTTTCTAACTTTAAGATTTTCAGGACTTCTTTTAAGAGTTCTTAATACACAACTTTTTTTTTTTTTTTTTAGTAGACTGAAACTCCAGAATATGTTAAAAAGAAGAACTGTTCTGAATAAAATAATTATGTTAACATATTTCTATGACATTATGATAATAGAACATGGCAGACATAATTTGATGATAAAATACATATTAATATCTTTCAGGCAACATCAACTGAGTGATGATCCTTTAATAGCAGCAAGGAAAATCTAGCTATTAATATCCTTTCTCATTATTAACGGGTTGTAAGTTTGAGATTTCTCAGCCAAATGCTATGGATTAGGTTCACTGAGCCAATGCCTAATATTAATATTTCTTTCTTTTCTTTTTTTTTTTTTTAACTTTTTCAGAATATATCAAAATATGTACTCCTGGTAAAATATGTCACATGAAAAGAAGAAACATTCAATATCTTTACTGTGTATCATTAGAACAAAGTATATCATTATTTATGAAAGAGTAAATTCCAGTTTTATATATAATCATTTGTACTATTTCCGTATCTCTGAGGGAATATATCCCCTTGCTGTGATTTAATGAAAATCTTTAGGCAACAAAGAAAATAAACATACAAATATCAAGAAGTTGGTCAGAAGAACAGATAGCAGTGGACTTCTTAAGTGTGGTTTTGAGGAAGGGGCTATGAGAACAAGATAAAGGACTTGAAAGCATGCTTGTTCCTCATGGTGATTTCTGAACAAAGCTATGTCTTTGTTCTTTCATCATCCAGCTGCTCCAATTGCTTCTCACTCCAGTGAGGACAACGGCAGGACAGACTTCTCAGGGTCATGTCCCCATAACAACAGCAGCATCTGTAAACTGTGGGGAGGATGGGCTTTGGATGAGCCATTAGCTAAATGTAGATGGAAGATAGGTGTTCTAATATAGGAACCAAGTCTACCGTTACAAGTCACCATTGCCTTGCACTTCTTTTCCGTGTTATCCCTAAACCTGAATAAATTGTTGCTGTTGTTCAGTCACTCAGTCATGTCTGACTCTTTGCAACCCCATAGACTGCAGCACGCCAGACTTCCCTGTCCTTCACCATCACCTGGAGCTTGCTCAAACTCATGTCCATTGAGTCAGTGATCCTATCCAACCATCTCAGTCTCTGTTGTCCCCTTCTCCTCCTGCCTTCAATCTTTCCCAGCACCAGGCTGTTTTCTAATGGGTCCACTCTTTGCATCAGGTGGCCAAAATACTGGAGCTTCAGCTTCAGCATCAGTCCTTCCAATGAATATTCAGGGTTAATTTCCTTTAGGGTGACTGGTTTGATCTTGCAGTCCAAGGGACTCTCAAGAGTTTTCTCCAACACCACAGTTTAAAAGCATCAATTCTTTGGTGCTCAACCTTATTTTCCAACTCTCACATCCATACAAGACCACTGGAGCTTGAATAATAGACTTACTAAAATTTGCAGTCATATACTCCTTGCATGTAGGTCAGCTAAGAAATGGGGCTTCTCTAGTGGCTCAGCTGGTAAAGAATCCATCTGCAATGTGGGAGACCTAGGTTTGATCCCTGGATAGGGAAGATCCCCTGGAGAAAGAAATGGCTCCCACTCCCTGAATGGGAGTATTCAGCATTCAGTAATACTGAATTGCCAGTATTCTGGCCTGGAGAATTCCATGAACTGTATAGTCCATGGGGTCACAAAGAGTCGGACACAACTGAGTGACTTTCACTTTCACTCCTAGTATGTAGGTCAACTGTGCATGAATATGAACTGCACTCCAGGTGAGGGGGCAGAAGTTGGGCACTACAGGCGGTAGGCTACAGTGAAAAGCAGGGAATAAACAATCGTCTAGCATTGTGACCTCCCAAGGGTTGGGGCTGAGAAAGCACCAGCATCATGACCTCATATGGAGGCTCTTCCTGAGCCCATGAACAACAGCACTCTCCTTGAGAGTTTCTCAGAAATAATTAAGACCATTTAGAATGGACTAAATTCTGTGTAGGCAAGTAGAATTTTAAGAATTATCATTGCTGGACAATCTCTCTCTCTCTCTATTTTTTTTTTTTTTTTTTAAATAAATCAGTGTGTTCCAAAATTCTAGGTTGGTAAGGCCTATTCTAGCACACAAATTATAAGAAGGAAAATGTCAGAATTTTATTCTTAGCTATCTCACTGGAATTGCTTCTCCAATTGCTTCTCAAGTACTTCTCCAAAATTAAATCCATTTATAAAAGATGTTAAAGCAAAAATGTATTTCTCTGGTTGAGGAAATAAAATTTATCTAAGAATTCTGTGGAAGTATGGTGTCCTATGGTAAGATAAATGTGATAGTTTACAAAATTTGGAAATGGCTAATTGATAAAACATATAAAGTCTCAGAGAGCATGATGATATGAAACAAAACATACTCATGGTTGCCATGTGCCCAAGGAAATGCTATTATTTCACATTTTAGCTTACTTGGTAAAACAACCTAAAAAAAAAAAAATCTCATTATCCAATCTTTCTTCACCAAAACTTAAGTAGAGAGAATTGATCTTTAAAAAAATCTTCCAAAATTCTCACATCCATTAACCCAGTCCTTTTTGTGTAATAAATGCTGGTTTACTGACAGGTAGTGATTTCCCCTACATGAAATCTCAAACACTGCTTAGCCACAGCTGAGCTACCTAAAGCCACAAAATGGAAAAAAAAAAAAAAAAGATGTATACTATGATGTCTCCCTTCTCCTTTCAGCAGGATCTGGGATGTGGACCTGTCCAGGTGGCAGAAATGACTGTGGTATTTATATCAGAGAAAATCAGAACCTGAAGGAGGAACTGTCCATCCTTGATTTGGAACAGAACGAGAAAGGGCATTTGTTTGAAAATTCCAAGATGCTTTAAGCAGAATGAAAAACATTTTTAATGCCAGAAAATTAAAATTTAAAAACACTATACACAAGTGTTTATACATACACAAGTAAGTATATTTAATGCTTTTGTGAATGCTCAAAAAAGATGTATCAGTTCAGTTCAGTTCAGTCACTCAGTCATGTCTGACTCTTTGCAACCCCATGTATCACAGTACACCAGGCCTCCCTGTCCATCACCAACTCCCGGAGTTCACTCAGATTCATGTCCATCGAGTCCGTGATGCCATCCAGCCATCTCATCTTCTGTTGTCCCCTTCTCCTCATGCCCCCAATCCCTCCCAGCATCAAAGTCTTTTCCAATGAGTCAACTCTTCACATGAGGTGGCCAAAGTACTGGAGTTTCAGCTTTAGCATCATTCCTTCCAAAGAAATCCCAGGGCTGATCTCCTTCAGAATGGACTGGTTGGATCTCCTTGCAGTCCAAGGGACTCTCAAGAGTCTTCTCCAACACCACAGTTCAAAAGCATCAATTCTTTGGCGCTCAGCCTTCTTAACATATATCATAAGCTATATATACCTTTAGGCTTCCCTGATGACTCAGTGGTAAAGAATTTGCCTGACAATACAAGAGACACACATTTGATCCCTGGGTCAGGAAGACACCCCCCAGAGAAGAAAATGGCAACCTGCTCCAGTCCATGGTGTCACAAGAGTCAGACATGACTTGGTAACTAAACAACAAACATTTATCTTTAGGAAATAAGTCAAAGTGAAACTGTTAGTCATTCAATCATGTCTGACTCTTTGTGATCCCATGGACTGTAGCCCACCAGACTCCTCTGTCCATGGAATTTTCCAAGCAAGAATACTGGAGTGGATAGCCAAGCCCTTCTTCAGGGGATATTCCCAAGGCAGGGATCAAACCTGAGTCTCCTGCATTGCAAGGGGATTCTTTACCATCTGAGCCAGCAGGGAAGGAGATTATGAATTAAATTTAAATGACTAGAATTTCTAGACAAAAGATGACATTTCTCACTTCATCTTTCTCCCTTACCCTCAAGAACAAAGTTTTGTTAATTACCCTATTTTAACAGATATAATCTATGTCAGGAATCTAAGGGAGAGTTAGCAAATCAAAGTATCCATCTCTGGATGATTAGCAATGACATTTCTCCGTGCATATTGACATAAAATATATCCTTGGAGTTAAGGATATAGACATTAATTCCCTGAACTTTAGTTGCTTAGAATGATTCAGGGTATGCCCATAGTGCTACACAGTCATCCAAAAGGATATCTCTAACTTATCATAATATCCTTCCCCAACACACCTGACCATGACCTTCTGAATTTTGTCAAGACAGTGCCCTAGGAAGTCTCTAATAAGTCAAGAGTGTTGGCAAGAACATTGAAACCTATTTGCTACCCTAAAATTTGAGGTTGTATTTTTAGTTACAGACCATTATAACCTGATACTATTCTTCTCAATGGAAGATTCTGAGGTTGGCTTCATGAAGTCATTAACTTGGTGAGCTTATCTTTTAGGAAAAATAAAGATGGGGGGAGGCAACATCACCAACTGGCCCCTTTGATGGGAGCAGCAGAAAATATTGGCTTCCTGATCTTTGACAATAAACCCCACGGCAAACATTAAGGATGAGGCTTATGGAATCTTTGTATGCCCAATATTATTTTATTATATTTGTCTCTGCAGTAGGTATTGACTCCTTCTTCATGGGATCAATCTGTGTTAACTTTTATCTTCTTCATTTAGAAAACAAGCCATAAGATCCTTACAAAGAAAAATCTATAAACGTCTCTAAAGAACCTCTGTCATCATCTCCATTAGGTTAACAAGTCTGTACCTTACCAGACCATATTATTTATCATGCCTTCAGGAGGTGCACTTCACACAAAAGTCAGTTATTTTAATAATAATTTTAAAAAGCATCCCTACTGGTTGCAACATGGGGCTCATCATTTCAAGTCATAGATGGCAGCTTGGTGAAAATACAAATTCTTCATATTATCCTTCTAAATGGTTCAGAAATAACTGTTTTAGTTACTTTAAGGAATAACTCTGGTCATCCCATACAATTAATCAAATGAACACAAATTAAATTTTAAAAGTCATTCTAGAGTTTAGCTAAATATAGAAAAGAACAAACTAGAGAATATTCAAATGTGATGATAATTAGATAAAACTGCAATCATATTTAGTATTTTTATAACCAAAACCAAATAAGATATTAGACAACAGGCATGTTCTGAGAATTAGTACCGAATTATTTTCATTTCTTAAAATAAAAAATATCTTAGGGTAATAGCTACCCAGTTGTGATTATTCTGAGCCCAGGTAAAGAAAACACATATGCATTTAACTGGGGCAATCTACTTAACAAAGGATCAAAAGATGCTGGTGGAGAAGGAAATGGCAACCCACTCGGGGGAGCTTGGTGGGCTGCCATCTATGGGGTGGCACAGAGTCGGACACGACTGAAGCAACTTAGCAGCAGCTGCAAAAGATGTTGGAACTGACTGCCATAGATTCTAACATGATGCCAGTTCACCAGATTTTATTCAGTTCATAAATAGAATTCCCAAATGAGTTGGTGTGAAAGCAACACTGCTTGACCAATTCAAGCTCTTCAGGGAAACGTCACATTCCATAGGTCCTAGCTAAGTAAGCTCTCATCTCTGATTATGGAGAGCCATTTTCTCCTTAGTTAATCATTACTCCATGCTACTGTGTCTTTACCCTTCTCCTAGGTTCATTGCTGATGCTTCCCCTTTCCCTGAAAAGGGGGAAATAGGTTTTCAATCCGTGTAATCTTTGGGTGAGCAGGGTTGTTTCTATACTGTTTTCATGTAAGCCACTGCCTGAAGCTGAAATCCTTATAGCATTCCATGGAGGTCCTCAAATAGAAAAAAAAAAAACATAGATATTATTTTAAGGAAAATTCAATTAACCATGCTGATTGCTATGTATATTTTAAGATTTTTAGAAAATTCTGGCTGATAACTGTGCATTGTGTATAGTTCTTTTTTGAAAGAAAAAAATAATTCCTACATGTGATTTTTGAGATTAACACAAACGTCTTTTCTTTCTTCTGACCATCCATAACAATTAACATGGACCAAGACACTAATGTAATTGTCAAATATATGTCTTATATGCTAATGTGATATTTAATTTCCTACAGGCAAGGATCAGGCATATGTGTGTAGTGTAGCCTAAGGACTCTAGATATCTCTGAAACCTCTGCATCTGAAAAGTGAATTGTTATTAAATTTAACAGATGACAACTTGGGAAATATCACAACATGGGTTACATGGTTCAGAGAGCCGAGTAAAAAGGCAGTTTCATGGTGTGACAATTAGGGATAAGCAAGGCCTGAAAAAGTTGATTACTACATATCAGCTTCCCTGAGAAATGACTGCTTTTCAGAATTTTTCTCCTTTTTAACTAAGAGATTTTGATGATATTTTGTCTTTTTTTTTCCAAAGCTGGTTCCTTAGCAACAGCTTCAAGGACTCTTTCAGTAAAAACAACTATTTTTAGATTTGAGTTAGTAGTAAAAATTCATATTTGTGGACAGGAATACTATGAATTCACATAGCTTTGGGCATAATTAAAGTCAGATAAATCAGAGGCTTCCCTAGTGTAGGGCATGATGGATGAGTGCTGTAAAGAAATTTAGAGAATTGTTTTTGGTATGGACTATCTTATGGATTTCTAGATATTTAATAAATTCATGTCAAAATTTCAAACTTCTGAAATTCAAACATCATTAATCATGGCTTTTATTTTAGTTATAAGTGTCTCGCCTGGGCCTGCCTTACATGAAAAATAACCTGATTTCTTGATTTATTGATGGTAAGCTCTTTGTTTCCCAATAGGGTAAATTATTTGTACCGAGTTTTTTCTACTTAGACACTATATTATTGCTTCATAAAAAAATGTGGTGGAACAATTACTGCTAAAGACAGTGAAAAATACACATTGTTGATTTTACCTGCACACAATCATAAAGTGAAATCCCACTGAAAGTTAATTACAGAGATTAATTCTTATTTAGAATCTACCACAAATGTCATATATATGTCTTATTATTAAATCTCACTTGGACAAATAATAATGATTTCAAAAGATTTTTGATTAACTTTATTTTCTAAAAACTTTGGAAGCTTCTCAAGTACTGTGTTCTTTGCAAATGTAAAGCACTGCTTCAAATATTCCCACTAAGTGCAGAGAATACACCAAAAAGCACTGTATGTAAAGTCCTAATAGGGATCTGAGTGTCTGCAAATTGGTAACAATGAATGGGTTTGGACTTCCTGGTGTTCCAGTGGTTAAAAATTTGCCTTGCAATGCAGGGGATGTGGATTCAATCCCTGGTTAGGGAACTAAGATCCCACATGCCACGGCACAACTAAGCCCGTGCCACAACTAGAGAACCCAGCACTGAAACCAAAGACCTCTCATAATGCAAGGAAAATCCCACATGCCACAACTAAGACCTGGCACGACTAAATAAGTAAATATTAAAAAGAAAATAATGAATGAAATTTCTTTCTTCACAAGAGAACAGGTGTTTCTTCTAAAGAGCAGAAAGTTTAATTGGAAAAAAAAGTGTAGCTGTGATGTTTTTGATCTCATCCTGCTCTAGAAACCTCAAGCTTGGTCCTCTTAGAAGAATAAACTGGCCAGAAATTTTAAAAAATGTTTTAGATGCTCTTCTTTCCTAGATTAAGGCATTCCAACCAGACATGAAAGTAGAATTGTCTCCTTCCTAGAGATATGTTCATTTTTAGGAAAGTCCAAATCTTTATAAAGAAAATATGTAATGTAGTAGGCAGAACGTCTCCCAAAGATGTTCGCTTCCTATCCCCAGAATCTACAGAAATGTTAATTACATGGCATAGGAGATATAAGGTGGCAGGTGGAGACATTTATGGCTGTAAATCAGGCTATCCTTATTTGGATCATCTGAGTGGGCCCAGTGTAATCACAAGGGTCCTTAAAAGTGAAAACAGAGGCAAAAGTGTCAATGTCAGAGTGACATGATGTGAGAAATACTTGACTGGTCATTACTGGAATTGAAGAGGGATGGGAGCCAGGAACCAAGGAATGTGGGTACCATTCAGTTCAGTTCAGTTCAGTGGCTAAGTCATGTCCAGCTCTTTGCGACCCCATGAATTGCAGCACGCCAGGCCTCCCTGTCCATCACCAACTCCCAGAGTTCACACAAACTTTGTCCATCAAGTCGGTGATGCCATCCACCCATCTCATCCTCTGTCATCCCCACTCCTCTTGCCCCCAGTCCCTCCCAGCATCAGAGTCTTTTCCAACGACTCAACTCTTCGCATGAGGTGACCAAAGTATTGGACTTTCAGCTTTACAATAAGTCCTTCGAAAAAACACCCAGGACTGATCTCCTTTAGAATAGACGGATTGGAACTCCTTGCAGTCCAAGAGACTCTCAAGAGTCTCCTCCAACACCACAGTTCAAAAGCATCAATTCTTCAGTGCTCAGCTTTCTTCACAGTCCAACTCTGACATCCATACATGACTACTGGAAAAACCATAGCCTTGACTAGACGGACCTTTGTTGGCAAAGTATTGTCTCTACTTTTGAATATGCTATCTAGGTTGGTCATAACTTTCCTTCCAAGGAGTAAGTATCTTTTAATTTCATGGCTGCAATCACCATCTTCAGTGATTTTGGAGCCCAAAAATCTAAAGTCTGACACTGTTTCCACTGTTTCCCCATCTATTTCCCATGAAGTGATGGGACCAGATGCCATGATCTTAGTTTTCTGAATGTTGAGCTTTAAGCCAACTTTTTCACTCTCCTCTTTCACTTTCATCTAGAGGGTTTTTAGTTTCTCTTCACTTTCTGCCATCAGGGTGGTGTCATCTGCATATCTGAGGTTATTGATATTTCTCCTGGCAATCTTGATTCCAACTTGTGCTTCTTCCAATCGAGCGTTTCTCATGATGTACTCTGCCTAGAAGTTAAATAAGCAGGGTGACAATACACAGCCTTGACGTACTCCTTTTCCTATTTGGAACCATGCCCAGTTCTCACTGTTGCTTCCTGACCTGCATATAGGTTTCTCAAGAGCAGGTCAGGCAGTTCTAAATATCAGTTCAGTTCAGTTCAGTCACTCAGTCATGTCCGACTCCTTGCGACCCCATGAATCGCAGCACGCCAGGCCTCCCTGTCCATCACAAACTCCCGGAGTTCACTCAGACTCACATCCATCAAGTTCTAAGTATAGTTAATCTTTAATTCCAGGGTAGGTTTGCTCCCATTTCTTTGAAGTCAGTTCTCAGAATAGTGGCAGCTTATGTCATGGATACAGTACAGTTATGTAGTCAACTTCTTTTACCTTGTGGGGGTTTCAGTATCTAGAAAACTGTTCAGAGGATATGGCTCACAATATTATCTTTAGCCCTAAAGGAGGAACTAAAGGTCTTTTTTTTTTTTTATGACTAAACTATTATTATTTCGTCTTACTTGATTATTTTTCTTTATATATTTTCTCATTCCTATGATTAATCTTGTTCTTTGGCTAAGGTTTTCTACAAACAGGATGCAGACAAGACATTGGGGTGTCTGTCGAAGGAAGGCACCTTTAATGGTCTTTGGTATGCACTTGTTGCATATGCACTTGTTTTAAACATAGCATATATGCACTTGGTGCTATATTAAAACACAGCAGAAATGATAAGTTCTTGTCTTGAAAAATTACCTTTAATCAGTGTTCATACTTAGAAACAAGTTATTGTTTTAATTGGCTAAATTAGACTCAATCCCTACTATATTTCAATATCTTATGATATGAACACTTCACTTTGTATTCATGACAGGTACAATTTTGATGAGGAGAAATTCACTTAAAGTGATTGCGCCTATGTATTGTGTACTTGCAATTTATAAGTAGACTAAAACTAAATACATGGAATATAAAAACTGAAAGAAGGCTCTAATTACAAACGTCCCATCTCAATGTCCTAGAGCAGTCTCTTCCCAGCCAAACTAGCACATTTTTCTCCATACTTGCTATTCCTACTCCTACATCTATTCCCCACTATCCTCCACCAGAAAAGTTATCTTTACTCCATATCCCTATTCTTCCCTTTCCTTCAAGGTCAGTTTAAATGACATCATCTGCATTAAATTTCTGTTTCTGAGAATCATTGCTCTTCTACTGGGCTCCTGTCACACTGACTGCACCACTGGCCTGGCCTCATGTGCCTTGAACATAAAGTTATTTTTATTAGTGTTTTCTCTGGAAAGGACACAAGTTGCATAGATATAGAAGAATAAAGCATGCACCAATTGGGGACACCATCCATTTCTCATATCCAGGAGAATACTCTGCAAAATTAATTAAATCAATAAATATTATGTACTACATGCTTTTTAATAATGCTAATGTTTATACCACATAAATTTATTGTAATATGTCATGCTTATATAGAGCACCAAAGAAGACCACCAAGGTCCCTTTAAAACTCACCATAATGTAAAATCTATAAGGGCCGTGACCTTGGCTGATTAATTCACCGTGGAATGAATTGCCATATCCAATATACATCTCTTGGTTTAGAGATGATGTTCAGTACATATTTTCTGCATGAATACACACATGAATGAATTACCTCTTTGCTATTTTCAGTGCCTAATATAGGTCTTTATCATATCTTGCCTGGTCTGTTGCCATAGGTTTCTAATGGTATAGCTGACTGACTAAATGTTTACAAATCCATTGCCATTTCCCCCTGTTAGATGTGGCCATCTAGATGTGGCTGATTCCCATACAGCTACATGTGGACTTGTGACAGTGTTGAGTCAGTAGAATTTGAACAGAATGGACACATATTACCTGATCTGTGATATATACTTCTTTGTTAGAGTTACAGTTAGAGCTAGACAAAACTCTTCCACATTTCTTCTCTAGTTTTGTCTTCTGGTCAAATCTAGAGGAGTCAGAAGACCCTAGAAGATAAAGAGCTTTTGGATGAAAGGAATCTAAGGCCCTAATTGCATGGAGAGGAGCCAGATACCCATACCTTTGACAACCTGCTCTTGACTGTAATGCTTAAAATTAAACTTCCATTGTGTTAAGAGATGAAATTTTTTGAATTGTTAGAGCAGTGAACATACCATAACTAGTACCAAAATTGGTATCTTGAGAGAGGGTTTTATTTTAGTAAAAAAACCTAACATTAGACTTAATTGTCAGTTTTCAGGACAAGGTAAACAATTATTAGAAGCTGAAAAAGTGGAAATTCATGATATGTGATGGCAAAATATCTATTAAAGCTGTCGCCTTAGATTACTTGGAAGGAAAGACAATCTGGAACTTTGATGTCCTTGATTAGAAAGAATTCTATTTGTGCATTTGACTTCTGTTGACCAAGATATTAAAAAATAAATTAGTTCATCAATGAACTGGTCAATGTACAGGATGAAAAAAAAACAAACAAACAAACAGTGTACAGGCTGGGAAGAAAACTAGAAACTTAGAGCACTTAAGACTGGAAAATAAAATTGCTTCTATATCCTAAGCTATTTGAGATAGAATTTTGAAAGTCTGTGAGCAACCAGTGCTCAGAAATGTTCTCAACTGAGCAAGGAAAATTCAAACTGTGTCAAATTTCAAGTGTGCCTTTTCTATGTATTGTGACCTCAAAGTACCCTCTAAGTTAAAAGAGAACTACCAGCAGACAAAGTAATGCAAATAGATAAATAAATGAGACCTCAGAATTGTGCCTAAGAAAATAACTGTCACACATAATCATCCATAACTTAATAAAGTTCTGAGGGACCCGTATGCCAAAGAAACAGCAAGTCCAAATTAAAAATTAACTTTCTTGGCTAAAACAGTTAAGTAAACTTCTAGGACTCCAAGTTGCTCCATCACAAAGCAGCCTGTGAAGGATGGACAATGCCTGGGAAGTATGCACTCCAGGATCCTTAATTCAGACATGGTCCCAAAGGACAGTGGAAAAGGAAAACCTTCCCAGACCAAACCCTCAGAGGAAACTGGATAAGGAAATTTCTCTTACAAAGTGCAATAGAAGCAAGATCTATTTTTCCTGACTTACAAGGTAGAATCTACCAGATGTGTCTGACAGAATTTCAGCATTCTTATGACTGGCTGGGACTTCCAAGCATTTGCTGGGAACTGGGATCCTTTCCTGAAGTGCTGCAATGCTTTCACCTGGACACACCTCTCCTCCAGCAACAAAATACAGATAAATATGTGAGGCTAAAATTAACTTTGCGCCTGCGTAGTTGGGGCAAATTCTGGACGCAAAAGAGACTCCCCCCCCCCAACCAAAAAAAAAGAAAAAAAAAACGCCCAACCACCATTATGAAGAGCCAGGAGAAAAGCAAGGTACTGATCATGTCCCCTGCACTCCCTTCAGACCTGACCCGCTAGACACATCACTACCTTCACTTCAAAAACGGAACAAGTTCAGCCCCCTCGGGGAGTGAGTGAGCAAGGGAATTTGTTACCTGTTCTAGCCACCTACTATTTTATTGGACTCCCCAGTAAAGCCTTGCCTTGAGTTTCTGGTCTCTAGTCAATTTCTACTGATTGGGGAAGTCCAAGAACCTTGGTCAGTAACATTATTTCTATGCCTTTTCCTTAATAGAGAAGTTCTAATGCCCTTTCCCTTATCTCCCAGGAAAATTCTGTCATCCTTAAAGGATCAGCTTAGACTGCACTCCATCACTTGCCCCACTACTTCTGCTCACTCACACTACACACATAGAATTAGTCCCTTCTCTATCACCTTGAATTGCTTTAGTACATTGACTGTACTCATCATTCTTGGTTTTAATGAGTTTATGCAATGATTTGTGAATTCTTTCAAAGAAAGATATATCTTATTGATTTGCAAATTCTTACCACCTGGTATAGGACCTGACACATAGAAAATGTTAAATATTACTACTCTGAGATTTATAGGTGCTTCTAATTTTTTGCTGGTTTTACTCAAATTCTAGTCAACTCTTATCTGTTTCTTTTCTAAATTTGGCCAATATTTTTCCCCTCTATTTACTTCTACTCTTTGCCTTTTCCATTCTATTGTTTTCCTCTGTTTCTTTTAATGTTCCATGTAAGAAGGCTTTCTTATCTCTCTTTGCTCTTCTCTGGAACTATGCATTCATTTGAGTATACCTGCTCCTTCCTCCTTTACCTTTTGGTTTTCTTCTTTCCTCAGCTATTTGTAAGACCACTTCAGACAATGAATTGTCCTTCTTGCATTTAATTTTCTTGGGGATGGTTTTGGTCACAACCTCCTGCACAATGTTAGAAACCTCTGACCATATTTTTCAAGAACTTTGTCTACCAGATCTAATCTCTTGAATCTACTCATCACCTCCACTGTATAGGCATAAGAGATCTGAATGGCCCAGTGGTTTTCCTTACATTCTTCAATTTAAACCTGATTTTGCAATAAAGAGCTCATGATCTGAGCTCATGGACAGTCAGTTCCAGGTCTTGTTTTTGCTGACAGTATAGAACTTCTCCATCTTTAGCTACAAAGAATAGAATCAATCTGATGTCAGTACTGACCATCTGGTGAGATCCATGTGTAGAGTCATCCTTTGTGTTGTTGCAAGAGGGTGTTTTGCTATGATCAGTGCATTCTTTAGCTAAACTCTGTTAGCCTTTGCCCTACTTCATTTTGTACTCCAAGACCAAACTTGCCTGTTACTCCAGGTATCTCTTGACTTCCTACTTTTGCATTCCAATCATCTACGATGAAAAGGACATCTTTTTTTTTGCTATTAGTTATAGAAGGTATGGCAGGTTTTCATAGAACTGGTCAACCTCAACTTATTCAGAATGAGTGGTTGGGGCATGGATTTGGATTATTGTGATTTTGAATGATTTGCCTTGGAAACAGATTATTCTGTCATTTCTGAGATTGCACACAAGTACTGCACTTTGTACTCTTTTGTTGACTATGATGGCTACTCCATTTCTTCTAAGGGATTCTTGCCCACATTAGTAGATATAGGGGTCATCAGAATAAAATTCTCCCATTCCTGTCTATTTTAGTTCCCTGATTCCTAAAATGTTGACATCACTCTTGCCATCACCTTTTTGACTACATCCAATTTATCTTGATTCATGAACTTAACATTCCATGTTCCTATGCAATAATTTTCTTTACAGCATCAGACTTTACTTTCACCACCAGACACATCCACAACTGAGTATCATTTCTGCCTTAGCTCAGTCTTCTTAAGTGAAAGATGCAAAGAAATAGAGGAAAATTATAGAATGGGAAAAACTAGAGATCTCTTCAAGGAAATTGTAGTTACCAAAGGAACATTTCCTGTAAAGATGGGCAAAATAAAGAACAGAAATGGCAAAGACCTACCAAAGCAGAAGGGATTAATAAAAAGTGGCAAGAATACATGGAAGAATTATACAAAAAAGTCTTAATGAACTGGGTAACCATGACAGTTTGTCACTCACCTAGAGACATACATCCTTGAGTGTGAAGTCAAGTGGAACTTAGGAAACATTACTCTGAACAAAGTTAGTGGAGGTGATGGAATTCCAGCTGAACTATTTCAAATCCAAAGAGATGATGCTATGAAAGTGCTGCACTCAATATGCCAGCAAATTAAGAAAACCTGGCAGTGGACACATGACCGGAAAAGGTCAGTTTTCTTTTCATTCCCAAAGAAAGGCAGTGCCAAATAATATTCAAGTTACTGTACAATTGCACTCATTTCACATGAGTGCAAGGTAATGCTAAAAATTACTTATAGAGGTAATGCTAAAAATCTTCCCAGCTAGTCTTCAGCAGTATGGGAACTGAGAACTTCCAGATGTACAAGGAACAGCAAAGTGGTTCAAGATCAGGAAAGAGTATGTCAAGGCTATATATCATATCCTTGCTTATTTAACTTATATGCAGAGAACAGTGTGCAAAATGCTGGGCTTGAGGAAGCACAGATTGGAATCAAGATTGCCAGGAGAATTATCAACAACCTCATATATGCAGATGGTAACACTCTAAAGGCAGAAAGTGAAGAGGAACTAAAGAGCCTCTTGATAAGGGTGGAAAAGAGGTGTGAAAAAATTGGATTAAAACTGAATGTTTAAAAAGCTAAGATCATGGCATGTGGTCCCATCACGTCATGGCAAAGAGCTGGGAAAAAGGTGGAATTGTGACAGATTTTATTTTCTTGGGCTCCAAATCACTGCAGACAGTGACTGCCACCATTAAATTAAAGATGCTTGCTCTTTGGAAGGAAAGCTATGACAAATCAAGACAGCATATTAAAAAGAAGAGACCTCACTTTGCTAGCAAATGTACATATAGTTAAAGCTATGGTTTGTCCAGGAGTTGTATGTATGTGAGAGTTGGACTATAAAGAAGGCTGATGCTGAAGAATTGATGTTTTTGGATTGTGGTGCTGGAGAAGACTCTTGAGAGTTCCTTAAACTGCAAGGAAATAAAACTAGTCAATCCTAAATGAAATCAATCATGAATATTCACTGGAAGGACTGATGATGAAGCTGAAGTTCCAAGAATTTGGCCACCTGTTGTGAAGAACTGACTCATTTGAAAAAATTCTGATGCTGGGAAAGACTGAAGGCAGGAGAAGGGCATGACAGAGGATGAGATGTTGGATGGCATCACTGACTCAATGGACTTGAGTATGAGCAAACTCAGGGAGATAGTGAAGAAACCTGGGGTGCTGCATTTCATGGGGTTGCAAGGAATTGGATACAACTAGCAATTCCAGAAAAACATCTATTTCAGCTTCATTGACTACGCCAAAGCCTTTGACTGTGTGGATCACAACAAACTGAGGAAAATTCTTAGAGATTTGGGACTATCAGACCACCTGACCTACCTCCTTAGAAATCTATATGCAGGTTAAGAAGCAAGAGCTAGAACCTGATATGGAAGAACAGACTGATTCCAAATTGGGAAAGGTGTATGTCAAGGCTGTGTATTGTCACCCTTCTTATTTAACTTATATGCAGAATACATCATGCAAAAAGCCATGCTGGATGAAGCACAAGCTGGAATCAAGATTCATGAGAGAAATATCAATAACAGCACATAAGCTGATGACACCACCCTTACGGCAGAAAGTAAAGAAGAACTAAAGAGCCTCTTGATGAAAGTGAACGAGGACAGTGAAAAAGTTGACTTGAAACTCAACATTCAGAAAACGAAGATCATGGCATCTGGTCCCATCACTTCATGACAAATAAATGGGGAAACATTGAGAGACTTTAATTTTTGGGGCTCCCAAACACTGCAGATGGTGACTGCAGCCATGAAATTAAAAGACTCCTGCTCCTTGGAAGAAAAGCTATGACTGCCCTAGACAGCATAGTAAACAGCAGAAACATTACTTTGCCAGCAAATGTCCATCTACTCAAAGCTATGGTTTTTCCAGTAGTCGTGTATCGATGTGAGAGCTGGACTATAAAGAAAGCTGAGCACTAAAGAATGCTGCTTTTGAACTGTCATGTTGGAGAAGACTCTTGAGAGTCCCTTGAACTGCAAGGAGAACAAACCAGTGAATCCTAAAGGAAATCAGTCCTGAATGTTCATTGGAAAGACTGATGCTGAAGCTGAAACTCCAATACTTTGGCCACCTGATGTGAAGTACTAACTCATTGGAAAAGACCCTGATTCTAGGAAAGGGTGAAGGCAGGAGGAGAAGGGGACGACAGAGGATGAGATGGTTGGATGGCATCACCGGCTCTGTGGACATGAGTTTGAATCAGCTCCAGGAACTAGTGATGGATTGGGAAGCCTGGTATGCTACAGTCCATGGGGTCACAAATGTTTGGACATGACTGAGTGACTGAACTGAAATAGCAAGTGAACAACAACTCTTTGTCATATATTACTCCAATAGTATTTCCTTTTCATGCGGCTCTTATTTTTAAAGACAATTGTTTTGATATCATGCAGTTTCGTAAACCTATATGTTTACAAGTTTGAAGTCTGAAAAAAAAATCAGTTAACCTGCCAATTTACGTAATGATTACAGACACCGTTCATAAACTTTAGACTCAGTAGTCATATGTCTTAGTTGTATATTTCTAGAAATATTTATGCTTCTTATGCCAAGTCTTCATATATTTCAGATTTCAGTAAACCACCACGGTTGAGGACTCATGCTCTGCATTCAGACAGACTTAGACACCATTTCCCTACCTCTTGGGTGACCACGGCCAAATTATTTAATTTCTCCCATCTCAGTTTCTTCTTAGACAAAATGGAGATAATAAAGTGATTAGCTTCATAGGCCTGAAAGAAGGGTTAAATACTGCACATAGGTACATATACACAATTGAGTATTACTCTGCCATTAAAAAGAATACATTTGAATCAGTTCTGATGAGATGGATGAAACTGGAGCCAATTATACAGAGTGAAACAAGCCAGAAAGAAAAACACCAATACAGTATACTAACACATATATATGGAATTTAGAAAGATGGCAATGATGACCCTGTATGCAAGACAGCAAAAAAGACACAGATGTGTAGAACGGACTTTTGGACTCAGAGGGAGAGGGACAGGGTGGGATGATTTGGGAGAATGGCATTGAAACATGTATACTATCATGTAAGAATCGAATCACCAGTCTATGTCCGACGCAGGATACAACATGCTTGGGGCTGGTGCACGGGGATGACCCAGAGAGATGTTGTGGGGAGGGAGGTGGGAGGGGGGTTCATGTTTGGGATCGCATGTACACCCGTGGTGGAGTCATGTCAATGTATGGCAAAACCAATACAGTATTGTAAAGTAAAATAAAGTAAAAATAAAAATTAATAAAACAAACAAATAAACAAAACATACTGCACATATACTTGAAACTTAAAAAAAAAATGTTAAATTGGAACTTTCGGGAATCGATGGTACAAATTTTTTTTTTTTGGATCTATGTTAAATAAATTGAAGAAGCAGTCGCAAATGGCTTTCCCTTCATTAAAAATATTTAATAAAATTATGTATATATATGGTCATGTATGCATGCAAGAGTTGGACTGTGAAGAAAGCTGAGTGCTGAAGAATTGATGCTTTTGAACTGTGGTGTTGGAGAAGACTCTTGAGAGTCCCTTGGAGTACAAGCACATCTAATCAGTCCATTCTGAAGGAGATCAGCCCTGGGATTTCTTTGGAAGGAATGATGCTAAAGCTGAAACTCCAGTACTTTGGCCACCTCATTCGAAGAGTTGACTCATTGGAAAAGACTGTGATGCTGGGGGGGATTGGGGGCAGGAGGAAAAGGGGACGACAGAGGATGAGATGGCTGGATGGCATCACCGACTCAATGGACGTGAGTCTGAGTGAACTCCGGGAGATGGTAATGGACAGGGAGGCCTGGCGTGCTGCGATTCATGGGGTCGCAAAGAGTTGGACATGACTGAGTGACTGAACTAACTATCTAAAAATACTTTTTTTTTGAATAAAGTAAATATTTCTTACTTTTCAAAATAGACAATATGGATAAAGATACAAATAATAAAGAAATGAAAACAAATAAATTCATTAAAAGTTTCTTTCTTTTCTTATTTCTAAATGATAGCTTTTTAAAATATGTTGGAAATGATGTGTAAATAGTTGATAAGGACTTCCCTTACCACAGACAATGAAGGGGACTTTCTTAGGCTGCAGATCATTATGAAATATTCTCGGTATAAACTTTGCATTATCCCAGGTGGTATTTGTAAAGGTGTGCAGAAAAGTTTGTAAAATTGGTGTGAAAGAGCTATAAATAAAATGTTTATGATGCATTTCTGGGGGAGACTATTAGATATGGAAAAAAGTAAGATAAGAGGAAGTACGGTGTAGTGGAGAGAGAAGTAAACTTGGATTCAGAGCTGGAGCTAAACTCTCTCTACCACTGAGAACTTCCAGAACCCAGTATACATCTTCTCTCTGCTCTGAACTTTATTCTCCACCTGTACCCTGAGCACACCTAGACTAATCACTTTAGCTAAATATGTGATAATAAATGATTTGGCCTGTAAAATACTTCTGAAAAATATAACTTCTCCTTCAAGACACCTTTCCTACTGATCCAGGACCTAAGTCCAATATCCTTTTTAATATTATATTCAAGAGAGCTACTACCACTATGTCTATTATTGTTAAGTAGAGTAAAATATGAATTTTATTAGCCATCCAAATTATAGATCACTTCTAAAGACTTTCTTACCTTTATATTCCCTTATTTCATTAAAGATGTATATTATAATTTCACTTTTATAATCTGATTTTAGATTTATGATGTGAATATTAAAATTATAAAATGTTTTATACTTATATAACTATAAAATATTCATTACCAGAAAAATTAATTGCTTAGGAAGGTAACCAGCACATACACAAAAATACTTTTGATAGGATTTAATTTTTGTATACACTAAGGGAAACAGCATGATCTAAAATGAAAATGTGAATTCAACCACTGAGGGACAGTGCTGTTTCCTTCTTCTCTCATTACAAAATCCCAACTAACAGGTACATGTTCATCACAATTCAGCTTAAGGCTTACCTGCTCTATGAAATTTTAAAGAATAAGCCATGTAAAAAACTGTAAAGATCAGAGAGCATGTAACAAGATAATAGAAGACAGACTATATAATTAAAAGACACAAACTCTCAGTTTCAATAAGAGTAAAATCAACTCTGTGCTCTTTACAAAAGACAAATCTAACACAAAAGGACAAAAAGATAAAACTGAAATAATTGCTGTTATTTCCATCATTTTTGCTAGCAAAGTACATGTTATGTTAACCTATCATTCATCTGTAAACAAGTATCAATGTTGAGTAAAATCTAGGGAAGTATATTTTAAAGTCTTGCCATAAGATTAAAAATAATAATTATAATAAAACTATGATGATAGTAATATTGCTCATGCCAAACCTCAGTGAAGGTGAAGCATTCATCTTGAAAGCATGATATAGCTTTCATCTTGAGTGTAACTGTTTGACCTCATAAACTTGAGTTGATGTTTTCATGGCCTGGTTTTACTTAAAGGTTAAGAGAAAAAATCTGGAGTGTCTCTCAGGAAGAGGCTCTAAAAAAATTTGCTCTGAAAATCAAGGACACCAAATGGCTATACACATAATAAATTATATACTCCTGACTTTTTGCTAATAATTAAAAGAAATTATGAGCCATTCTACATAGGATCCAAGATCCAATATTGAATTTTAATTTATAGTAATCCTTGATATATAGTTCACTGAGGGACCTGGCAGAGGAAAAGCAATATTTTAGAGGAAAGCATCTCCAACCCAGGACTCAGAAAATGTCCATAAATTAAATTCCAAGAAATATGAACTCACACTCTTTTAAAAAGTGCAGAATACTAAAAGAAACAAAGCATGAAAGAGGTAATGAAAACAACTGCCAGACTCATGAAGATTTCAAGTACAGAAACTGTAAAGGAGCATTAAAAAAAAATCTGCTTTCTATGTTAAAAGATGTAAATCAGGAAGATAAAATATATATGAAAAGCACAGACTCTAACCAATTGCAAACACACTTGACAAACAACCAAATAGAACTTTTAGAATTAAAATATAATCATTTGGTCCAAAAAAATCATTAAAACAACTAATAAAATAAGGTTTGAGCTGAAGGAATGACTCAGATTGTACACAGATAGACACAGACATATCAGTTAAGACAGGCAGGTTAAGTGGCCTGAGGACTGAGAGTCATCCACATCAGTATGAGTCAAAGTCTGACTTGGAAACAGTGCTGTCCAACCAGCTTAAGGAGAGATTAAGAATGGCTATTATAAATCTGGGGCCATAATTTAAGGTAACTACATGATATATTTAAGTATTGCCAGACTAGTAACTGGAGAAGGCAATGGCACCCCACTCCAGTACTCTAGCCTGGAAAATCCCAGGGACGGAGGAGCCTGGTGGGCTGCAGTCCATGGGGTCGCGAAGGGTCGGACACGACTGAGCGACTTCACTTTCACTTTTCACTTTCCTGCATTGGAGCAGGAAATGGCAACCCACTCCAGTGTTCTTGCCTGGAGAATCCCAGGGACGCAGGAGCCTGGTGCGCTGCCGTCTATGGGACTGAACAGAGCTGGACACGACTGAGAGACTTGGCAGCAGCAGAAGCCCTGTGGGGAGTGCTATCACTCCAGGATCAAGGAGGGATGAAAATATCGATAGAACCCACAGAGAACAATAGAGTGGAAGGGCTGCCTGATAGGAGCAGGCCTTCAGTGGGCCCTCAGCCTAACTGAAGGAGCAACGGCAGTAAGGGGCCAGATTCATTGTCTTCCCTCTCTAATCTGCTGCCTGTGCCTGACATTTTTGGAACATCACTGGGAACCAGAGGGTAAAGGAGAGCATTACTGCAATTCATTACTCTTAAGGATTAGCTGATGAGAAGAGGCCAACAATGATATCCAGAATAATATATAACTGAGGTTTCAGGAAAACGTAGAGGCAATGGCTAAGCATTTTCCAACCTGAATGAAATAACTATCAGATACAAGAGCACAAAAAATTCAAAGCAGGAAAAATAAAAAGAAAACAACATTAAGCAAAATTACAAAGAAAGAGCAAAACACACACATAAAGGACTCTGAGTTAAGTAGCTAACTTCTCCAGGATAACACTGGTAGTCAGAAAACAGTGTAATTTTGTTTTCTATGTATTGCAATAAAATAACATCAACTTAGAATTCTATACTCAGTGAAAATGTCATTCATGAATGAGGATAAATTAAGGAAAATTTAAAAAAATACCGAAAGATTTTTTTCCATCACCCAATTTAACCAAAATAGAAAAAATGGTTTTCAAGCAAAAATAAAATTACACCACACAGCAGATCCTAGATACAGAAAGAAATGAAAAGCAAACAAACTGATGACTATGTAGTAATATTTGAAAAGAAAAAATAATGTATAAAGTTATCATAATATTGAAGTGATTACTAACCTATAAAACTAAAATACAAAACTAGAATAGCAAGTAGGGCACAAAGTTATTGGAGACAATGTGATTAAAAATTTCCTGCAGTGTTTGGAAGGAAGGTTGAGATCCTGGTTGATATTTAACTTGAAAGTATGTATATTAAATTTTAGAGTAAATGCTGAAAGAATAGTAGTATTATGGATTGCTTTCAAATTAGTAGAGGGAGACACTATGAATGAAAAAGACAGTAAATCAATCCAAAAGAAGTGAAGAAGGAGAGAGAATAAAATTAAAAAAAAAAATTGAAGTTAAGTTTCAAAATGCATAGTGCAAAGCTTTAACTGGAAAGAGAAACAGACAAGTCAAAACAGCGGAAGATTTTAATGTCTTCTTTCAATAAATGATAGAACAAGCAAATAGAAAATCAGTGAGTACATAGAACACTTCAACAGTGCTATGAACCAACTTGACCCTGTTGACACTTGGCACATTTCACCAAATAAGAACAAAGTACACATTTTTTCAAGATATTATGGAACATTTACCAAGATATACCATATTGACTGACAAAATAATTCTCCAATAAAAGATTTGTCATTGTACAAAGTATGATCTCAGACTACAATGAAATTAAATAAAAAATAGACCAAAGATATCTGGAAAATTCATAAGCATTTGGAAACTAAATAAAGTAATACATTCTAAATAATAAATAAATTAAAAGGAATTAGAATCTATGTTGAACCAAAAAATAATGAAATGAAAATGTATCAAAATTCGGGAGAATGCTGCTAAAGAATATTGGTTAGAGGAAATTTATAGCACTAAATACCTATATTTAAAAAGAGAAAAAAAAGAGCTAAAATCAAAGACCAGACTTATTTTCTAAGAAATAAGGAAAACAACTGCAAATTAAATCCACAGTAAGCATAATAAAGGAAACAATAAATAGTAAAGGAAAAAAACAGCGGGATACAAAAATAAATGGAAAAAATCCATACAACAAAAGCTCATACTTTGAAAATACTAATAATTTTAAAACCTCTACATGAATTAATTAGAAAAATAGAAGTACAAATTACCAATATCAGGAATGATAAAAGTGACATAACTCAGATACTACATATAATAGAAAGATAATAGAAAAATAATATGCACAATAATATGAAATATACCTAGATTATTAATAAATATACATTTAGATTCAGCCAGTAAAGAGGAATGCCTAATAAATTTCGTCCATATTCATAGATGATATAAAAAGGATATGTATACAGAAAAGAAGTACCCAATGTTTACATCAACTGAGTGACTGAAATGAGTTGTATACTAAATAATATACACAAATAATTTATGATTTCAAGTGTGCATCACTGTGGTCTTGTAAAAAAATAATGGTTCAGTAACTCTTCAATCTGGTTATAAAGTAGAGAAACCTCTGTAGATTGAACAGTAATCAAGGTTTTGAGTGAATATGAACATGGGTTTGAATCATGGTTCCACCAGTTTCTAACTCTATAATCTGGAAGAAGTCATTAGTCTCACATATAGGTAACTCTAACATATAATGTTTGTGTACAGATAAAATGAAATAATACATGTAATGCTGAGGAGAATTATTCTGAGAGTAGAAGCTATTTCTTTTACTCTAAAAAGAAAATAGCAATGGCATAAGTAAGACCTTCCCTGATTTCCTCCCTTCCTCCCTGACCTACTCAACTCTTAGGAGAAAATCTAGAACAAGGATCATGCCAATGGAAGGGAAAAGAAGCCTGACTGTAGTCAGAATTAGATTCACCAATGTCAGTAAAATGCAGAAATAAACAGGAAACCACCAAGTGAAAGGGATATAATGCCTTGAAATGAAAAGAACACATATCAGAAGACTTAAGGATTCAGTGAATAAATAAGGTAGAATCTTTGAACTGTGGTTCTGAAAAATTATTAATACAGACTTTGAGCCAGAGATAATTACTGCTATATACCCATATTTTTTAAATTGAGGTGAGGTTGGGCTGGAAGAAGCACAAGCTGGAATCAAGATTGCCAGGAGAAATAACATTAACCTCAGATATGCAGATGACACCACCCCATGGCAGAAACTGAAGAGGAACTGAAAAGCCTCTTGATGAAAGTGAAAGAGGAGAGTGAAAAAGCTGGCTTAAAGATCAACACTCAGACAACTAAGATCATGGCATCTGGTCCTGTCACTTCATGGGAAATAGATGGGGAAACTGTGGAAACAGTGTCAGACTTTATGTTTTGGGGGCTCCAAAATCACTGCAGTTGGTGACTGCAGCCAGGAAATTAAGATTCTTACTCCTTGGAAGGAAAGTTATGACCACCGTAGACAGCATATTCAAAAGCAGAGTCATTACTTTGTCACCAAAGATCCGTCTAGTCAAGGCTGTGGTTTTTCCAGTGGTCATGTATGGATGTGAGAGTTGGACTGTGAAGAAGGCTGAGCGTCGAAGAATTGATGCTTTTGAACCATGATGTTGGACAAGACTCTTGAGAGTCCCTTGGACTGCAAGGAGATCCAACCAGTCCGTTCTGAAGGAGATCAGTCCTGAGTATTCTTTGGAAGGAATGATGCTAAAGCTGAAACTCCAGTACTTTGGCCACCTCATGCAAAGAGCTGAGTCATTGGAAAAGACTCTGATGCTGGGAGGGATTGGAGGCAGGAGGAGAAGGAGACGACAGAGGATGAGATCGCTGGATGGCATCACCAACTCGATTGACATGAGTTTGAGTGAACTCTGGGAGCTGGTGATGGACACGGAGGCCTGGCGTGCTGCGATTCATGGGGTCACAAAGAGTCAGACAGGACTAAGCGACTGAACTGAATTGGTACACATATACATGCCCACACAAAGATATGCATATATATATATATACACATACACATATATGCATACTTTTTCAGATTCTTTTCCCTTATAAATTATGACAAAATATTGACTATAATTCCTTGTTCTATACAGTAGTTTCCTTGTTGGTTAACTATTTTATGTAGAATGGTGTGCATATGTTAACCCCAACCTCCTCATTTATCCTTCCCCCTTTTCATATATCTATTGTGATGGTCCAAAAGTCAACTTCTGAGGGCCCAACCCACAGTGTGAGTATATGTGGACACAGGACTTTTGTGAGGTTGCTAAGATTAAGTGTGATCTTGGGTGGAGTCCTCATCTGATAGGATTAGCATTCTTATAAGAAGAGACTTGAGAGAATCCCTTCTCCATCTCTCTCTCCCTGTGTCCCCCACCTCCCTCCATGTGAGGAGATGGTGGAATGGACAATCTGCAAGACAGCAGGAAAGCCCTCACCAGAATGCCATCATTCAGGGACTGTGATCTTGGACACCCATCCCCCACTTGTGAGAAAATAGATTTCTGTTGTTTGATCCTCTAGGTCAAATGGTATTTTGTAATGGCAGTGGAGCTAAGACATCTCTAGCCTTTATTTTCATTCCATTAAGCAGATTCTGTCTGATGAATGAAGGGTATGTATTAAAGATCTCTTTGTAGAACAAAAACACAAAGTGTGTAAGGAACTGAGAGGTCCTGAATTATGGATCAACACTCAGGTGAGGGTGGAGAGGATGTGCTGCTAACTGAGTTCTCTTTTTCCTGGTGATCCCAAATCCCATGTTTTCTTTCTCTCTTTCAGACCCTCAGCTGAGCTGGAGTTCCCCACCCTCTCAATCTCTCCTCTCTCCTGTCTTTATTTCAGTACATTACTTGGTTCTGTGTCACCCAGTTGATTGGTGAGCAAAGCATCGCTGGAGTGAAACACCATCTAGCTTTTCTGTTTACCTTTCTTGTTTTCTTAATTCACATAGAAAAGTACAGAGGATGACATGTAGAGGTCCATGACATTGTAAAGGAGGTAGTGATCACGATCATCCCCAAGAAAAAGAAATGCAGAAAGGCAAAATGGTTGTCTGAGGAGGCCTTACAAATAGCAGAGAAAAAGAAGAGAAGCTAAAGGCAAATGGGGGAAAGAAAAGAGACACCCATTTGAATGCAGAGTTCTAAAGAATAGCACAGAGAGATACGAAAGCCTTCCTCAATGAACAATCCAAAGAGATAGAGGAAAACAATAAAATGGGAAAGAACAGAGATCTCTTCAAGAAAATTAGAGATACCAAGGGAACATTTCATGAAAAGATGAGCACAATAAGGGATAGAAATGGAATGGGCCTAACAGAAGCAGAAATACTAAGAAGAGGTGGCAAGAATACACAGAAGAACTGTACAAAAACGATCTTCATGACCCAGATGACCATGATCACTCACTTAGAGTAATCAGTTACTAAGTGATTACTAAGTAATCACTTACTAAGTAAGTAATCACTCACTTAGAGCCAGACATCCTGGAATACAAAGTCAAGTGGGCTTTAGGAAGCATCATTATGAGCAAAGCTAGTGGGGGTGATGGAATTCCAGGTGAGGTGTTTCAAATCCTAAAAGATGATGCTGTGAAAGTGCTGCACTCAATATGCCAGCAAATTTGGAAAACTCAGCAGTGGCCACAGGACTGGAAAATTACAGATTTCATTCCAATCGCTAAGAAAGACAATACCAAAGAATGCTCAAACTACCCCACAAGTGCACTCATCTCCCACACTATCAAAGTAATGGCCAAAATTCTCCAAGCCAGGTTTTAACAGTATGTGAATCGTGAACTTCCAGATGTTCAAGCTATATTTAGAAAAAGCAGAGGAACCAAAGGTCAAATTGCCAACTTCCATGGGATCATTGAAAAAGTAAGAGAGCTCCAGAAAAACATTTACTTCTGCTTTATTGACTATGCCAAAGCCTTTGACTGTGTGAATCACAACAAACTGTGGAACTACCAGACCACCTTACTTGCCTCCTGAGAAATCTGTGTGCAGGTCAAGAAGCAACAGTTAGAACTGGACATGGAAAAACAGACTGATTCCAAATCGGGAAAGAGTATGTCAAGGCTGTATATTGCCACCCTGTTATTTAACTTATATGCAGAGCACATCATGTGAAATACTGGGCTGGATGAAACACAAGTTGGAATCAAGATTGCTGGGAGAAATATCAATAACCTCATATATACAGATGATACCACCTTTATGGCAGAAAGCAAGGAAGAACTAAAAAGCCTCTAGATGAAAGTGAGAGAGGAGAGTGGAAATGTTGGCTTAAAACACAACTTTCAGAAAAGTAAGATCAAAGCATCCAGGCCCATCACTTCATGGCAAATAGATGTTGAAACAATGGAAACAGTGACAAATTTTATTTTGTTCGGATCCAAAATCACTGCAGATGTTGACTGCAGCCATGAAATTAAAAGACGCTAGCTCCTTGGAACAAAAGATATGACCAACCTAGACAGCACATTAAAAAGCAAAGACATTACTTTGCCAACAAATGTCCATCTACTCAAAGCTATGGTTTTTCCAGTAGTCATGTATAGATGTGAGAGTTGGACTAAAAAGAAAGCTGAGCACTGAAGAATTGATGATTTTGAACTGTGGTGTTGGAGAAGACTCTTGAGAGTCCCTTGAACTGCAAGGAGATACAACCTGTCAATCCTAAAGGAAATCAGTCCTGAACAAATGTTCAGGAAGGACTGATGCTGAAGCTGAAACTATAATACTTGGCCACTTGATTCAAAGAACTGACTCATCAGAAAAGACCCTGATGCTGGGAAGGATTGAAGGAAGGAGGAGAAGGGGATGACAGAGGATGAGATGGTTAGATAGCATCACCAACTCGATTGACATGAATTTGAGCAAGCTCTGGGAGTTGGTGATGGACAGGGAAGCCTGACATGCTGTAGTCCGTGAGGTTGCAAAGAATCGGACATTATATATCGACTGAACTGACTGACTGACAGGTTGAATATGCACAGCAAATAATGCAGCAATTCATTTGCAAGAAATTTTTACAAGGTAATTCATGCAATGAAAGGAGCCTGGTAGGTTCAGCTCCTAACAAAACTCACTCTTGGTGGAATCTGCGATAAGAATTTCAAAGAATTACATGCCTATCAAAAATAAACCTGGGGATAGAACTCCATCAGCCTAATCAGGATTCCTGCCTTTGAAGTGCTCCTTTGTCTCCCACGCCTTTTCCTTTAGCACCCTTATTTATGCACATGATAATAAATACATAGGCATGTTGGGTGAGCTTGTTCAGTCTAATAAAATTCTATCAAAGCCCAAATGAAGTGTGAAGCTAGTTAAACATTTTCATTATTTCCTCATTTATGTAATCAAGTTATCCAAAAAAACTCATATCAAAATGCTGAGTGTTTTCAAGAGATTTGTTTCATAGATTACAGAAAAAATTCTAAATCTATCCTTAATTTGAAAATATATCCTTTTGGCATAATGACAAACAGCCAAAATGAAATGTAAGTTTGTTTTAGTGTATGTAATGCCACATAAGTATAATAGCAAAGTTTTCAACATAATTAAAAGAGGTTATTTATTGCAAAAAATAAAAATGTATACAAAGCGTGAGCACCCAGGGCTGTAAGACATTGATTGTACTGGTGCCTATCCAGAATCAGTGGCCCATATTCCTCACTGAGCATCTTTACCTATGAGAATTAACCACTCACTTAACCTATACATAATTTTCAGACACAGAGTATAGCCAAGCAATTTAAAATCACTTGGAGAATTAAAAATCTATTATCATCTTCATAAATACACATTTACCTTTCATTTAGCAAGGGAATCTCATATGCCATTTCCTGGCCACTTTTTCTTATTCTTACTGCTCCATGCATTTTCATCCCTGCTTAATTGGACTCAGGAGTATTCTGAAAGCCAGAACTCATAGCTGCTTTCCCAGGAAGGAAGGTGTCCAGTAAAACCAAACAAAAGGGGGGAAAAATGAAAAGACAGCATTTTAGGTCCTGTAAGTCTGAGCCAGCTCTAATCATGAAAATTTAAATTTTTATATTTTGATAGAAACAGTAAACAATTTTAAAGAAAATATCTGTGTGCCATTCTAAGAACATAATGAGTTAAAACTACTTTATTTGGTCATAGTTAGTCCTAGTATATATTGCAAAGGTATATTTCCTCATAAAGCTTAATAGGAACTAACTGCCTTTAATGATAGTATGTTACCTTTAGAGTATGTTGTAAATGTCAGTGGGTGATGGAGTTTATAACTTTTTTCTTAGACTGATGCTCCAGGCTCACCAGGAGCACTATTATTGTCATAAATAATATTGTGAACAAATAGTTGTTGAGTTTGGGCAGAGAGTAGCATTATCTTTCACAGTCACTACTCTCTTGAAGATTAAATGAGAGAATGTGTCCAAATTATGTTCTGTGACCATGCCTAACACTTCATAAGTGATTAATAAATATCAGTTTAATTATGGTTGCTTCCTTCAAAGAGCTTGTAGTCTGTCAGGGTTGCCCAGTCATTCACTGACCACAGCGAACTTAAAACTGTGACGGGAGGGAGAAGCAGGCCCAGTGGTGTTGCAGGAGCAGAGCAGGGCAGAGATATTTAAACTGATTATGAAGTGATTACACTTTAATTTTGAAGGATGTGTAAAAGTTAGGAAAACGCCAGGAAAAATATATTTCAAACAGGTGGAGAAAATCCTTGTGGAGGTGAGAGTAAATGTGACCCAGACACAGAAGAGGAACCATTATGTTGTGCCAATTGACATGAAAAACTCATCCACACTCACAGGCTACCTGTGTTCACAAGTAACTTTAGGCACTTTTATAAAGACATCAAAAAAGTCTGGTAACATTCACTCAGACTTATATCACTCATTATTGCTGGGTACTGATTATTGTTTTTGTTGTTGTGTAGTCGCTAAGTTATGTCCAACTCTTTGTAATCCTGTGGCCTGTAGCCCAGCAGGCTCCTCTGTTCACGAGATTTCCCAGGCAAGACTATGGAGTGGGGTATCATTTCTTTCCCCAGGGAATCTTCCCAACTTAGGGACTGAACCTGAGTTACTTGTTTCTCCTGCATTGCAGGCAGATTCTTTACTGCTGAGCCACAAATTTTGAAAAAAAAATTATCGTTTCATATAACCAATGTTTTAAGATGCTTATTCCTTCAGTCAATAAATATTGCAGTGAATTGAGTCAAAAGTGTAACTAGCCTACCAGAAAAAAATTGACTGTGTATGTGTTTGCACTTCACAGTACTTTTGCCCTTTTAGTAAACATTAAATGCCTTACTATTTATTTCAACAATTCTTTTCCAGTGTGAATATTGAAAAATTTACAAATTCTAATCATCATAAATGGTTCAAAGAGAGAGTGATTGTTTATGATCTTGAGTGTTTCCATTATTGTAATTTATTCTTGATTTAGAAAAATGATTATGTAATAAAGCAATATTAAGATCCACAATAGAGTAATAATATTATTAATATACATGCATCTGTTTATGTCTATCTACTTGACTTTAAAGGGCTTCCCTAGTGGCTCAGATGTTAAAGCATCTTCCTGCAATGCAGGAGACCCAGGTTCAATCCCTGTGTCGGGAAGATCCCCTGGAGAAGGAAATGGCAACCCACTCCAGTATTCTTGCCTGGAGAATCCCATGGATGGAGGAGCCTGGTAGGCTACAGTCCGCGGGATTGCAAAGAGTTGGACATGACTGAGCTACTTCACTTGACCTCACCTGCCTTTGAAGCATATTGCCCAGTGATCACAACTTATTACTATGTTTATATGGTGTTATATTAAGTGAATTATTTAAGTGATTGGGTGATTCTATGAATGATTACTTCTCAAATAATAGTTAAAAATAAGAAATTTTATCTAATTTATGCTATTGTGACATTAAAAGGGAAAAGTAAGAGTACATTATTTTTTCCCAAAATTTATTAAGAAAAGAAACGTGCTGAACTCCCAAGCCTAAAAGGAATTTAAGTACACTTGTAAAGAATAATAAGTTAAAAAATATACTGACTCTTCTCATCACTCAAGTGCTTTAAGATATTGGGAATGAGTGCTGAAAAAATAAAAATGCATTAGACTCTATAAACTTTGCTGTTCTGGAGATTTCCCAATCAACATGTAAATTTGAGTTTAACAAAAAAAAGCCCTTAGAACAAATCAAATATTTCTCTAGTTTTTCAACGATTCTATTAAGAATGGCATTCTATCTGACTGGGGACAACTCAACTCTATTTGGCAGAGTGTACCATCACTTTCATTCATCTGGCCTGGTCCCTGGTCTCCACCACAGCCAATCAGGCTCCCATGAAGTAGAATTAAGATGCCAAATGTGAATTCTATGTTCCAACATGGAACCTTTATACTAATCACTTCTTTCCCCTCTGGTCAAATATTCCTTCTTGTCTAACTCAGAGCCATCCATCATTCCCTCACCCCCCATTCTCTCATTTGCTGGAGCAGAACTACAACTTATCATCTGTGATAACTCTTCTTTTCCTTAGTGCCTAGAAAGGAGAGGACAAGAAAATTAGTACAATAAACCCGCAAGGAAACTGAACTAGGACACTGTTTCCAGCAATCACTTAAATATGTGTTAAGTTAAAATGAACATTATAAAGTAATATTTTCTAAGCACCAGAGACCAAAGCTAATTTTTTTTCTCTCATAAAGAATTTTAAAAATGTAAGCCTTTCCCAGTTCAGTTCTCTTGCTCAGTCATGTCCAACTCTTTGCGACCCCATGAACCACAGCATGCCAGGCCTCCCTGTCCATCACCAACTCCCAGAGTTCACTCAAACTCACGTCCATTGAGTCGGTGATGCCATCCAGCCATCTCATCCTCTGTCGTCCCCTTCTCCTCCTGCCCTGAATCCCTCCCAGAATCAGAGTCTTTGCCAATGAGTCAACTCTTCACATGAGGTGGCCAGGGTACTGGAGTTTCAGCTTTAGCATCATTTCTTCCAAAGAACACCCAGGACTGATCTCCTTTAGAATGGACTACTTGGATCTCCGTGCAGTCCACGGACTCTCAAGAGTCTTCTCAAACACCACAGTTCAAAAGCATCAATTCTTCAGTGCTCAGCTTTCTTCACAGTCCAACTCTCATATCCATACATGACTACTGGAAAAACCATAGCCTTGACTAGATGGACCTTTGTTGGCAAAGTAATGCTTTTGAATATGCTATCTAGGTTGGTCATAACTTACCTTCCAAGGAGTGTCTTTTAATTTCATGGCTGCAATCACCATCTGCAGTGATTTTGGAGCCCCAAAAATAAAGTCTGCCACTGTTCTCACTGTTTCCCCATCTATCTGCCATGAAGCGATGAGACCAGATGCCATGATCTTCGTTTTCTGAATGTTGAGCTTTAAGCCAACTTTTTCACTCTCCTCTTTCACTTTCATCAAGAGGCTTTTTAGTTCCTCTTCACTTTCTGGCATAAGGGTGGTGTCATCTGCATATCTGAGGTTATTGATATTTCTCCTGGCAATCTTGATTCCAACCTGTGCTTCTTCCAGCGCAACGTTTCTCATGATGTAGTCTCATCTCTCATATAAGTTAAATAAGCAGGGTGACAATATACAACCTTGACATACTCCTTTTCCTATTTGGAACCAGTCGGTTGTTCCTTGTCCAGTTCTAATTGTTGCTTCCTGACCTGCATATAGGTTTCCCAAGAGGCAGGTCAGGTGGTCTGGTATTTCCATCTCTTTCAGAATTTTCCACAGTTTATTGTGATCCACACAGTGAAACGCTTTGGCATAATCAATAAGGCAGAAATAGATGTTTTTCTGTAACTTTCTTGCCTTTTTGATGATTCAGGAGATGTTGGCAATTTGATCTCTGGTTCCTCTGACTTTTCTAAAACCAGCTTGAATATCTGGAAGTTCATGGTTCACACACTTCTGAAGCCTGCCTTGGAGAATTTTGAGCATTACTTTCCTAGCGTGTGAGATAATTTAGATCATACCTGAAAGGTCTTGTGGTTTTCCCTACATTCTTCAATTTCAGTCTGAATTTGTCAATAAGGAGTTCATGATCTGAGCCACAGTCAGCTCCTGGTCTTGTTTTTGCTGACTGTCTAGCGCTTCTCCATCTTTCGCTGTAAAGAATATAATCAATCTGATTTCAGTGTTGACCATCTGGTGATGTCCATGTGTAGAGTCTTCTTTTGTGTTGTTGGAAGAGGGTGTTTGCTATGACCAGTGCATTCTCTTGGTAAAACTCTATTAGTCTTTGCCCTGCTTCATTCCATATTCCAAGGCCAAATTTGAGGAGCAACCCCAGGTCCAAGGAGTTGTGGCTGCGTGGGTGCAGGAGGGCTGAGAGGAGCTACTCCACGTTCAAGGTCAGGAGGGGTGGTGGTGAGAAGATACTCCTTGTCCAAGGTAAGGAGCAGCAGCTGCTCTTTGCTGGAGCAGCTATGAAGAGATACCCCACGTCCAAGGTAAGGGAAACCCAAGTTAGACTGTAGGTGTTGAGAGAGGGTATCAGAGGGAAGACCCACTGAAACCATAATCACAGAAAACTAGTCAGTCTAATCATATGGACCACAGCCTTGTCTAATTCAGTGAAACTAAGCCATGCCCTGTGGGGCCACCCAAGATGGGTGGGTCATGGTGGAGAGGTCTGACAGAATGTGGTCCACTGGAGAAGGGAATGGCAAACCACTTCAGTATTCTTGCCTTGAGAACCTTATGAACAGTATGAAAAGGAAAAATGATAGGATACTGAAAGAGGAACTCCCCAGGTCGGTAGGTGCCCAATATGTTACTGGAGATCAGTGGAGAAATAACTCCAGAAATGAAGGGATGGAGCTAAGCAAAAACAATACCCAGTTGTGGATGTGACTGGTGATAGAAGCAAGGTCCAATGCTGTAAAGAGCAATATTGCTTAGGAACCTGGAATGCCAGGTCCATATATCAAGGCAAATTGGAAGTGGTCAAACAAGAGATGGCAAGAGTGAACGTCAACGTTCTAGGAATCAGCGAACTAAAATGGACTGGAATGGGTGAATTTAACTCAGATAACCATTATAATCTACTACTGTGGGCAGGAATCCCTCAGAAGAAGTTAAAAAGAATTCATTTGAATCAGTTCGGATGAGATGGATGAAACTGGAGCCGATTATACAGAGTGAAGTAAGCCAGAAAGAAAAACACCAATACAGTATACTAACACATATATATGGAATTTAGAAAGATGGCAATGACGACCCTGTATGCAAGACAGGAAAAAAGACACAGCTGTGTATAACGGACTTTTGGACTCAGAGGGAGAGGGAGAGGGTGGGATGATTTGGGAGAATGGCATTCTATCATGTATACTATCATGTAAGAATTGAATCGCCAGTCTATGTCTGACGCAGGATACAGCATGCTTGGGGCAGGTGCATGCGGATGACCCACAGAGATGTTATGGGGAGGGAGGTGGGAGGGGGGTTCATGTTTGGGAACACATGTAAGAATTAAAGATTTTAAAATTAAAAAAATAAAAAACTATATAAAAAAAAAAAAGAAAAGAAATGGAGTAGCCATCATGGTCAACAAAAGAGTCCAAAATTCAGTACTTGGGTGCAGTCTCAAAATGACAGAATGATCTCTGTTCGTTTCCAAGGCAAATCATTCAATATCACGGTAATTCAAGTCTATGCCCCAATCAGTAACACTAAAGAAACTGAAGTTGAATGGCTCTTTGAAGACCTATAAGACCTTTTGGAACTAACATCCAAAAAAGTTGTCCTTTTCATTATAGGGGACTGGAATGCAAAAGTAGGAAGTCAAGAAACACCTGGAGTAACAGGCAAGTTTGGCCCATTGACTCTCAAAATATTGCAAGCTCATTGAGTTTACTAAGTTTATTCTTTATCAATGTCTCCTCATATACAGACTGTGCTATATGCATGCTCAGTCATGTCTGACTCTGTGCTATCCCTGCCCACCAGACTCTTCTGTTCATGAGATTTTCCAGGTAAGAATACTGAAGTGGGTTGCCATTTCTTCCTCCAGGGAATCTTCCTGATCAAGGGATCAAACCCATGTTTGTTGCATTGGCAGCAGATTCTTCACCACTAGTGCCACCTGGAAAGCCCATTTACAGAATGTGCTGTGCTATGCGTAGTTGCTCAGTCATGTCCCACTCTTTGTGACCCCATGTACTGTAGCCTGCCAGGCTCTTCTGTCTTGGGGATTCTCCAGGCAAGAACAATGGAGTGGGTTTCCAGACGATCTTCCTAACCCAGGGATTGAACCCAGATACTCCACAATTCAAGTGGATTCTTTACTGTCTGAGCTACCAGGGAAGCCCAAGAGTACTGGAGTGGGTAGCCTAACCCTTCTCCAGGGGAATTTCCCAGCCCAGGAATTGAACCAGGGTCTCCTGCACTGCAGGAAAATTCTTTACCAGCTGAGCTACCCAGGAAGACCATATACAGACTAGGCAACAACAGATCATTTTTAGAATAATAATAATAAATCTCCACTAACAGAAAAATCCATTTTTGAGTTAAAAGTCAATTTTCCACCTCCAAGTCTATTATTTATATCCTGAATAAATATTAGATCATAGAAGAGAGAGATTTGCAAGTTACACGTTATATAACATTATATTTACCTCTCTCTTCATCCCATACACAGGATGCACAATTCACTGTCTCCATTCCTACACAAAAATAGCTTTTTTATAGAAAATTAAGGTAGAAAAATCTATATATGAATATTTTAAAGTTCTATTATTTTTGTATACTTGACACATTACTATATAAAACCAATTCTTTAAAATGTGCTTATTTCACAGAATTCTTAAAATTGAAATCTAATGGGCTAAAAATTGACAAAATGCAATGTTCAAGTTATGGGTGAAAAATAAACCACCTATCTATTTCCAAATAGTTAGATTTTGCATTTAATCTCCATTTAGACTGCTTGGAGCATGTTTTTTAAAGTTCCAGAACAAATTAATCTTTTAACCTGACAAGTAATTATTCCTTGATGTCTATTTTAAGAAAATCTATTGGCAAATATTACCAGGTTTAAACAAGAACAAATAAAATTAACGATTGGTCATAACACTGACTTCCTAATTTCACTTGATCCAAAATGCACCTTATTATTACTTGTTCTTCTAGTCATTTCTGTCCAATCAAAACTGAATGAGGTTGACTATTTGCACTGAATATCATCAATATAGTTTACTCTCAGTATAGCAGATCAGAATAAAGCTACACAATCTCCATTCTTTCTTATCCTTAAACATGTTTCCCAAGAAATATGAAGCAGGATATCTAACCAGTCATTCTATGTCTATGGGGAAGATTTTGGGAGGTTTCTTTTTTTAATTATTTATTTCTTTTAAATTGAAGTGTAATTGATTTACAATGTTGTATTAGTTTTAGGTGTAGAACAAAGAGATTCATTTATACATATACATGCGTCTATTCTTTTTCAGATTCTTTTCCCACAGAGGTTCTTAAATAATATTGAATATAGTTCCCTGTGCTATACATAAGTTCTCATTGTTCATCTATTTTATATATAGTAGTGTGCATATGTTAACCCCAAACTCCTAGTTTTTCCTTCCACACGTACTTGCTTGTTAATCATGTTTGTTTTCTATTGTTTGTGATCTGTTTCTGTCTTGTAAATAACTGTAGAACAGAAGTATCATTATTTTTAGATTACACATATATGCATTATCACAGGCAATTACTCTTCAGGAATCACCTAACATGACAGTGTCCACCAATCTTTTAATATTGTAAGAGGGCTGAAAAGATGGTATCATCAACTACATCATACTGATCTCTTCTCCAGCATCTCTCAGCTGCTGGAAGGCCAATTACACCAGAAAGAGTGATACACAAGTAAAGTGAAGAAAATGCAGAGCTAAATAGTGTGTGTTTCTAGGAATATTCCTTCTTTCCTTCCTTCTTTCCATTCTTTCTAGAATTATTGATAGCACTATACACTGTGTAAGGCATTAGAAACACAACTGTAATGCTGTTCAGCAAACAGAAAAGGCTTGGGAAAGACTGCAGCCATAGGGATGAGGTAAGGAGTGATGAGACATTTGAAAGGCTTGTAGAGTAAACTTAACCTCATTGTTGGATCTGTTGAGATTATCTCCAGCCATTCATTCTCAAGATGCTATGGAATGTCAGTAAAGTGTTTTTCTTGAGCTTACGAGGCTTTACTTTTTTTCCCCATAGCTTCAAAGTTAAACTGAAAGTAACTTATTCTAAAATAGTTCTTTAAAATTAGATATAGTATTTAACAGTAGTAAACAGTTGTATAGCTGTGACTACTATCCACACAGTTTTCATAGAAAATATTGACCAAGAAAACTAATTCTGATGAATTATTAAGGAGCAAGAAAGAGTTATCCCTTTTTGAAGGCATTGATAGCTTATTGTTTCTAATTTAGAGAAGAGTTTCTCTTTTTAAAAATTGGCTATAATTTAATTTGATGTATATGTGTATATATATATATATATATATATATAGCAGAAGATATAACAGAATTAAAGCATGATTCTTACCCAATGGAACTAAGACTTCAATTAAGAGGACTGCATAAATAATCACATTAATAATATACAGTAAAGACAGTGTTTACTAATATTTACCTTTCTATAGTACTGAAGTGTCAAGTGTATTGCAACAAAGCTAATGAGGATTGGGAGTGTCGTCTTGGTCTACCTGGTTCCTGGGAATCTGGATTAGGACTTGACATGTGCATAGAAGCTGTGCATAAATCCTGATCAAATGACTAAATACACGAATCATTTCATATGCATTATTTCCCACAAGTAACTTTCCTGTTGGTAAAAGAAAGATTACTCTGTAGGTAATAAGCCAAGACAGAGATGTGAAGTTATTTACTGAGATCACACAATTAGCAAAGACAGAACTGAATATAGAACCCAAGGCTTCTGACTTCCAATCCCAATACCATGCAATGGCCATGCAGTAAGAATGCATAGTTTGTAACTGCCAAGGGAGATGAATGTGTAAAGAAGAAAATATCCAGTGTTTCAGATTCAATATAGACTCATTTCTAGTATTAAGACACAACTAGGAACAAGTTCCCCTCCCTTTAATAAAGTGAGTCCTTTAATGAAGAACACATACTCATCAGATGTAAATTTAAGAAAGCAAGTTTGGGGCTTCCCTGTTAGCTCATTGGTAGAGAATTTGCCTGCCAAGGCCGTAGACATGTGTTCAATCCCTGATCTGGGAAGGTCCCACATGCCTTGAAGCAACTAAGCCCATGTGCAGCAACTGTTGAGCCTGTGCTCAAGAGCCCAGGAGCCACGTCTACTGAGGGCACATGCCACAGGGACTGAAATCAAAGTGCCCCAGAGCTTGGGCCCTGCAACAGGAGAAGCCGCCACAATGAGAAGTCCACTTCTCATTAACAGTTTCATGCAATTAGAGAGCAGCACCCACTCTCCACAGCTAAAGAAAAGCCTATGCAGCAACAAAGACTTCCCATAGCCAAAACTAAATAAATGAAATTATAAATAAATACAAGCAAGTTTTAAAGCTGACACCTAGGAAGCACTGCATTTGTTAAAGAGGGAAATGGATAGCCCCAAACCCTGGGAAAATTAAGGGTTGCTATTTTCACAAATTCAGGTAGAATACCATGCTAATATACAAGCAGATTTGTGTGTGTGTGTGAGAGAGAGAAAGACGGAGAATATGGCTAAAGGGAAAATCCTGCTCCCTCCACTCAGATAATAAATAAGCCCTGCATTCACATTGATTGGTCAGGGAAGAACAGTAATTCCATTGCCCATCACGCTTCAATTGGAACACTCTGTCCCTGAGGGATGTCACAGAACACTTTTTCTTGTGGATCTAAAACAGAGCATTGATGTGTAGTGACACTTTCACAAATAACTCTTCAGCTTTCTGAAAATACATCCTTGAACTCAATTACATTCATAATTCAAATGTAGTGCATGCCTCTACACTAAAATACTCCTTTCTAGTAAAGCTGCTACAATTCTTTCTTGTAACTTTTAACTATAGCTTGGAGATGCCAAGACCATGCTGATGCAGCCAGAGGAAATGGGAAAGTGATTATCACTCAGTCGTGTCCAACTCTTTGTGACCTCGGAGACTGCAGCCTGCCAGGCTCCTCTGTCCATGGAATTCTTCAGGCAAGACTATTGGAGTCGGTTGCCATTCCCTTCTCCAGGGAATCTTCCTGATCCAGGGATTGAACCTAGGTCTCCTGCATTGCAGGCAGATTCTTTACCATCTGAACCACCAGGAAAGTCCAAGTAAATGGAAAATCTTCTGGAAAAGAGAGAACACTTATACAGATGCTGGAATATGGGACAGAGGGAGGGAGGAGGAGGAGAAAAGTTATCAGTCTAGGAGAGATTTGGCTTCACTAGAGGAAGATGGGTGAGCCAATCCGGTTGCAGAAAATATAAAGTTTGGATAAGGCTGCATATAATGGGTTCAAGATGGATATAATGGGAGTGAGTCTTCCTCACCCTCTTTCGTTTAAGAATTTGAGCTAGTGAGGTAACAGAAAAATAATTACAGTTATTTAAGTACTTTCCATAAGACTTAAGGAGTTCAAGCAGTAAGTGATGTACCCTCCCAGAATAAATCTTTCAGTACAGATGATGCCATTCTGCATATGCAAATTTATACATCACTGTAATATTTAATGACTTCCCTGGGGGTTCAGCAGTAAAGAATTTGTCTGCCAATGCACAAGACATGAGTTTGATCTCTAGCTTGGGAAGATCTCCTGGAGAAGCAAATGGCAATCCACTCCAGTATTCTTGCCTGGGAAATCCCATGAGCTGAAGAACCTGATAGGCAACAGTTTATTCGCTCACAAAGAGTTGGACACAACTAAACAACAATAGCAATTTTTAATACTATACCATATTTAGACGTCAGTGTGTTCTTTTTCACAATGAAAATTTATGTTGAATCGTAATGAAATTTTGATTATTTCAAAAGTAAGTGTCCACTGAACTATAGGAGTTAAAGAAAGACATATTACTCTAGGTGAAAATAAAAATTAAAATGTAATAATAAGAAGATAATCATGCTGCAGGCCTAGGGAAAATGAGAATTACAAAGGCATGGAGAACTGTTTTTCCCATGAAATGAATTATTTTGCCTCATAGTTGTTCGCTGACTTTTTTTTTTTTTTAATGAGATGATGTTATCTACAGAATAAATTCAAGGCCTCTGTTTTTAGACAAGAAAAGAACACCACACCAGCTGCCCCTGTGTAGATGATGGTGTATTCAGGAAGAGACTATTTCTTTCCTTGGCACAGACCTAGGAGTCTTTTGGATATTTAAGTGTTTTCTCAACCACTGAGCTACCAGGAGGGCAACCACAGGGAACAGAAGCAGCAAGTGATGGGTAAAGGAGGGAGCCACAGCCTCTTCTATCTAGCACTCAATAAAAGAGTTCTTGAGAAAATCACTTAGCACAAGGTCTTAAACATAGTAACTCTCATTACACCTAATCTAAAATTACATATATAAGCACCACTTGTCAACAACCTTGTTCTGTAATTTCTTTTTGCATCAATTTCTCATAGTCATGTCTTCATGGAAAAGTATGCAATACTTGAACAAATAAAGGTAAAAAAGTACCGAGTTATGTGAATTAAATGTCATAATACATTAGTATAATACTATTAGATAGCTTTAAAGTCACAGTATGTCCCCAAAGTGGTAGAGAAACCATTGAAAACTATAATTTTCTTAATTCTTGTTAGGAAATAAAGAAAAGTCAACTATAAAAATTAATTGCCTGGAATTAAAACACACGCACAGTAAAGGTCACTTTAATGAGGAAACATTTCACATTCATTCTTATCAGTTATTATGACAAATGTCCTTTCTATAAGATATTATTAATACACTTCCTCATTTGCAGTTAATTACCCTCCATCTGGTTAAATCTCTGGGAGATTTTTTTTTTTTCCTCAAAAGAAAATTTTGATTCATATACAAATAATTATTTGGTCTCTAACCTATAAAAAGACCAAAACAAAATGGGGACAGTGTTGAGAAGAAAGTTTTTCTCACTGTAAGAATATTTCAGTAATTTCCAGAGAGAGAAGAATTTACTTGCTGACTGGTTATAACAAGGACAAAATAGCAAAATATAGCAAAATATCATTCTAGGTGATAAAACCCTTGATGTTAAGTATTTTGCTTCATTCACCATTAAATCATCAGCAGTGACAGAATGCTAATAAAAGGGCATAAACAATGAGCTAAAAGACAAATACAATTTTTCAAAGTTTAGCTATCAAAAATGTTATGATTAGGCACATATTATGCATTAAACATCACAATATTATAAAGTAATAATCCCCTGATTAAAATAAATAAATATATTTAATAAAGAATTGATATTGAGTAATGGTTTATGCTGTGGTCAGAATTTTATTAGGTATGATAAATACAGATTTACTAGATAAATTCAGAGTGTGCAAAATTTGAAAATGTATTTATGTTATTTAATTTTTAAACAAGATTTTTTAAAATGCTCTTGCCCAAGATTTGAGATTTGTTAGCACAGCTAAACTTTCAAATTGTCAGTTATATAGATTGCAATCTAGTAGCATTCTAGCAGCTCAGTTAAGGTACATTTAATAATTTTAAATTGTAATTCAAAGTTACATTGACCATGAAAATTATACAGCAGTTGGTCACCATAAAATATTTTGAGGGTTAAGTTTTGTTGGAATATGGTAAGTACCTTCCAGTGTATTCCTGGAATCCCACTCCTGGGCATATATTCAGAGAAAGTTGTAATTCAAAAAGATACATGTACCCCAATGTTCATAGTACCATTATTTACAATAACCAAGATATTGAAGCAGTCTAAATGTCCATTGGCAGATGAATGAACAAAGAAGATGTGGTACATATATACGATAGAATACTACTTCACCTTAAAACTAAGAATGAAATAATTCCATTGACAGCAACATGGATGGACCTAGAGATTATTATACTAGTGTAGCAAGTCAGAGAGAGAAAGACAAATACAAAATGTTATCTCTTACATGTGGAACCTGAAGTATGATACAAAGGAACCTATCTATGAAAGAGAAACAGATTCGCAGATGTAGAGAACAGAGTTACGATTGTTAAATTGGAGGGGGTGGAGAAGGGATGGAATAGGGGTTTGAAATCAGTAGATGGAAGCTATTATATATAGGACTGATAAACAAGGACTTATTGTATAGCCCAGGGATCTATATACAATATCCTGTGATAAACCATAGTGGAAAAGAATATTAAACAGAATATCCATATACATACACACACACACATATATATAACTGAACATTTTGCTGTATAATAGAATGTAATACAACATTGCAAATCAACTATAATTAAATAAAAATTTAAAAATGAAAATATGGTAACAGTCTGAAGCTCCTTTACTTTATAAGGAGGCTTATGTAGCAAAAGTGGTGTAATAGAGTAAACAGAATACTGGAGTGGAAAATGGCAACGCATTCTAGTATTGTTACCTGAGAAATCCCATGGACAGAGGAGCCTGGAGGGCTACAGTCCATGGGTTCGCAAAGGGTCAGATATGACTTAAGTGACTAAACATGCAAGCAAGCATGAATGTAGCAGAAAAGACAGTGATATACATCTTCAAACAGATACCAAATATTTATTTACATTAAGACAGAAAGTATGTGTGTAGATATCCTAAATCCACTCTCACCTCAGGGACAAGTTAGGTTACTAAGGTCTTACAAGTTTTTCTAAATCTTACTGCTTTACAAGTAACACTTATTAAGTAAACAGTTAGTAAGCAGGGCTTCCCCAGAGAAATATCTGGGAGAAGATTGCTGGGAGAAATATCAATAACCTCAGATATGCAGATGACACCACCCTTATGGCAGAAAGTGAAGAACTAAAGAGCCTCTTGAAAGTGAAAGAGGAGAGTGAAAAAGTTGCCTTAAAACTCAACATTCGGAAAACTAAGATCATGGCATCTGGTCCCATCACTTCATGGCAAAAGGATGGGAAAACAGTGGAAACAGTGGCAGACTTTATTTTTTGGGTTCCAAAACCACTGCAGACGGTGATTGCAGTCATGAAATTAAAATACACTTGCTCCTTGGAAGGAAAGTTATGATCAACCTAGATAGCATATTCAAAAACGGAGACATTAGTTTGCCAACAAAAGTCTGTCTAGTCAAGGCTACGGTTTTTCCAGTTCAGTTCAATTCCATTCAGTCGCTCAGTCGTGTCCGACCTTTTGCGACCCCATGAATTGAAGCACTCCAGGCCTCCCTGTCCATCACCAACTCCTGGAGTTCACCCAAACTCATGTCCATCAAGTCGGTGATGCCATCCAGCCATCTAATCTTCTGTTGTCCCCTTCTCCTCCTGCCCTGAATCCCTCCCAGAATCAGAGTCTTTGCCAATGAGTCAACTCTTCGCATGAGGTGGCCAGAGTACTGGAGTTTCAGCTTTAGCATCAGTCCTTCCAAAGAGCACCCAGGACTGATCTCCTTTAGAATGGACTGGTTGGAACTCCTATCAGTCCAAGGGACTCTCAAGAGTCTTCTCCAACACCACAGTTCAAAAGCATCAATTCTTCGGCACTCAGCTTTCTTCACAGTCCAACTCTCACATCCATACGTGACCACTGAAAAAACCATAGCCTTGATTAGATGGACCTTAGTTGGCAAAGTAATGTCTCTGCTTTTGAATATGCTACCTAGATTGGTCATAACTTTTCTTCCAAAGAGTAAGCGTCTTTTAATTTCTTGACTGCAGTCACTATCTGCAGTGATTTTGGAGCCCCCCAAAATAAAGTCTGACACTGTTTCCCCATCTATTTCCCATGAAGTGATGGTACCGGATGCCATGATCTTCGTTTTCTGAATATTGAGCTTTAAGCCAACTTTTTCACTCTCCTCTTTCACTTTCATCAAGAGGCTTTTTAGTTCCTCTTTATTTTCTGCCATTAGGGTGGTGTCATCTGCATATCTGAGGTTACTGATATTTCAGATATCAATATCAATAACCATTTTATTGAAAAAAATAATGGTTTTTCTAGTAGTCATGTATGAATGTGAGAGTTGGACTATAAAGAAAGCTGAGTGCCAAATAATTGATGCTTTTGAATTGTGGTCTTGGAGAAGACACTTTTTTTAAAATTTAAATTTATTTATTTTAATTGGAGGCTAATTACTTTACAATATTGCATTGGTTTTGCCATACATCAACATGATGGACTATGTGGGAGAGGGAGAGGGTGGGATGATTTGGGAGAATGGCACGGAGAAGACTCTTGAGAGTCCCTTGGACTGCAAGGGGATCCAACCAGTCCATCCTAAAGGAGTTGACTCATTGGAAAAGACCCTGATGCTGGGAGGGATTTAGGGCAGGAGGAGAAGGGGATGACACAGGATGAGATGTTTGGATGGCATCACTGACTCAATGGACATGAGTTTGAGTAAACTCCGGAAGCTGGTGATGGACAGGGAGGCCTGGTGTGCTGCAGTCCATGGGGTTTCGGAACTGGACACAACTGAGTGACTGAACTGAACTGAATTGATGGCTTTCCAAATGGCTCCAGTGGTCAAGAATCTGCCTGCTAAAGCAGGAAACAAAATAAATATCGGTTTGATCCTTGAGTGGGAAAATCCCCTGGAGGAGGGCATGGCAGCTCACTCCAGTATTCTTGCCTGGAGAATCCCATGGACATAGGAGCCTGGTGGGCTATGGTCCATAGGGTCACAAGGAGTTATATATGACTGAAGTAATTTAGCAGCACTTAGGAATTAAGTTGGAGAAGGCAATGGCAACCCATTCCAGTACTCTTGCCTGGAAAATCCCATGGATGGAGGGGCCTGGTAGGCTGCAGTCGGTGGGTCGTTAAGATTCGGGCACACGACTGAGCAACTTCTCTTTTACTTTTCACTTTCATGCATTGGAGAAGGAAATGGCAACCCCCTCCAGTATTCTTGCCTGGAGAATCCCAGAGAGAGAGGAGCCTAGTGGGCTGCCATCTATGGGGTCACAGAGTCAGACACGACTGAAGCGACTTAGCAGCAGCAGCAATTAAGTATAACTTAATGTTTAAGGGTCAAATACCATTAGAACTGCAAGGGGCACTTACCATATCCATTCCCACTGCTTTAGTCCAACCTGTCAGCTCTCACCTGAATCAAATAATTATCTTTTTTCCAAGCTACTTGCACACATTATAGGCACCATTTGCCTCCCTAAGATGTATTTTTAATTCTGTAGCCAGACAAAGCTTCTCAAAGTAAAATCCTCTTTTCATTTCCTTGCTTAAAATGTTTTGCTAGAGTCTTATTGCACTTCAAACAAAAGCAACATCTTAGTATGGCCTGCAAGCTCCTGTAAGACTTACCTCCCTTCACCACTCCCATGCCAGCTCCCTAATCCTCCCACTTCTCATCCCCACCAATGTTTCTTCCTCTCAAACCGTTTGCTGGAATACTCCCTCTGCTAGAATACATGAGCCTCTTTCATTGACTAGTTAACTCATACTCAGCCTTCAATTTTAGCTCCTGGCATAGTCTTGTGCATCTTTTGTAAAAACATTTATGTGCATATCACACAGAGAAACACATAGTGACAAATATAAGGTAGATAGATAGATAGTTTATGTGTATGCTTGGTCACTAAGTTGTGTCTGACTCTGTCTGACCCCAAGGATTGTACCTACAAGGCTCCTCTGTCCATGAGATTTTGCACCCAAAAATATTGTTGTGGGTTGCTATTTCCTAGTCTATGGGATCTTCCTTATCTAGGGATCAAACTTGCATCTGCTGCATTTCCTTCACTGACAGACAGAATCTTAACCATTGAGATAGCTGGGAAACAAACTAATTATATACATATATAATGCATATGAGATTATTTGATAAATGCAAATTGACTCTATTAGGCTGTAAATTTCATGAAGGTAGAGATTGTATCTATTTTTCATTCATTACTTTATCTCTACTTCCACACCTAATTTTTGGCATATAATAAGGCCTGAAAATTATAAATTATGTTAACTATGTGCAAGAGCTACAATAATCCCATGGTATGGAGTAAAACAGTCATAAGAAAGGACTCAAATTTGAGGTCACAAAAGAGACATCATAAAATAATTCTGAAATCTTATAAATTAAAATCACTTCAAAGTCAGTTATTTCCATGACAGTTTATTGATGAATTTTCTCTAATGAACAGGGCTAAATCATGATGTTTATTTGGAAAGCTGTTCATATTTTTAGTGCCATCAAATAGAAGGGCTAAGTGCTGCTGAGAACATGACAATATGGTTCCTAACTCAAAGATTTCTATAAATAAAATAGATTATTGTTCTTTAGAGTTGTCAATTTCCTTATGCATTGTTGCAACACAACTGATATTATTTTTAAATTCTATGTTAACATATTTTGCTAAAAACTATGTCACAGCTTCTTGAAATTCTCTTTTTAGTATCGCATTACAAATTCCCTTAATGTAAACAAAGTTAGATTATTTGCCAGTATTAGTTTTTTCTCTTGGAACTCAATCCTGCATACAACCTATCCTTCAGATAGCAGGTACGTTTTCTCTTCTTTTCTCAGAAATGCTTTAAAGTGAACTAAAGAACAAAATCCACAGACAGACATTTCACTGGCTATGAAATGACTGATACCTATATGACACTAAAAAGGCAATCATGAAGATATGAAAGCTTGTATCAAATCAATATCTCTCTAGTGCAAAACCCTGGGGAGCACTGTGCAGTGGGAGATAACCACAGATCAGCAAGTTGATGAAAGGAGAGATGATGCAGAGAGGGTTACAAAACATAATCAGTGTATTTGACCAATAGACGTGCAGCCAATTGTGTATTCTTACTAAGTTTCCATATAATATTTTCAAAAACAAATTGAGCATTTAAGACACAAATAATATATAAATACATATATCAAAAAGCAAAAGTCATAATGACCATGTCTTCTGAGGTAGCTGGCAAGGTATCAGAAAGAATAAATAAGCCACTTTATAAGTGAAAAAAGAAACTTGCAAAGATGTAAGTAAGCTCAGTTTTTTTGCAAAGAAAACCTATTTCCCCACCTTTCTTTTTTTTTCCTCTTTCATATATAATACACACATTTTAATATATACATAGATTTTTTTTTTTAAGTCTGATGTATGTGTAACAAAAGCAGCTACAACACCATGAGTAGAAGGACTGAAGAAGCTGAAGTCATTTCTTCTTCAGTTCAGTTCAGTAGCTCAGTCGTGTCCTACTCTTTGCAACCCCATGAATCGCAGCACAACAGGCCTCCCTGTTCATCACCATCTCCCGGAGTTCACTCAGACTCACGTCCATCGAGTCCGTGATGCCATCCAGCCATCTCATCCTAGGTCGTCCCCTTCCCCTCCTGCCCCCAATCTCTCCCAGCATCAGAGTCTTTTCCAATGAGTCAACTCTTCTCATGAGGTGTCCAAAGTACTGGAGCTTCAGCTTTAGCATCATTTCTTCCAAAGAAATCCCAGGGCTGATCTCCTTCAGAATGGACTGGTTGGATATACATTTTTATACTGCTAGAGGTTTTACAACAATCATTATCTATCATTGAAAATTAAATAGATCAATTATATATAAAACAAAGAGGAAGCTCTCAAAGTCAATTATGTAGGAATGCTGGACACATGTAAGTCAATTTCTTATATAAGACGTGAATAATTTGAAATTCTCCCAAATCCAACATAGCATTTTTCTTTTGAAAATTTAAACCCACATTGCTCCATGCTGTACCTAATGGAGAGACAAAATATCTGGACATAACACTTAAAAACAAAACAAAACAAACAAACAAACAAAATGCTTCATGCCAAACACTTCATGTCTTGGAATTTGGAGTGGCCAAGAGATCAAGACCCAAATCCCTCATTTCAGAGCCAGAGCCCTTAAGCCCAGTGATTGTAGTCAATTTAACTTTACCTTTCCTCTACCTGGAATAAATTAGTCCATTTCTTGCACTTTCCTCAAATTTTCAAAACTTCAAATATATTCCTTTCTCTAATTGCCTTATTACTGAATTTGAATAGGTGACATGACCTCAGGGTTCAAAGTCTAAAATGTTAAAATGCAGTCAATGTTGAATGATGAAAAACTCACTTGACACACTGAATTCCATCCTATCCACCCAGCATCCCTCCATTCACTCTATGTAACCTCACCATTTTTTATATTAGTATATAAAGAATTTCTTACATATTTGTAATATTTTTCTAGAGATGTTATATGTAAAATAATTAAATGTGAATGTATACATTTCCTCCTCCTTATACCTACCAAACAATCGCACTCATCTCACACGCTAGCAAAATAATGCTGAAAACTCTCCAAGTTAGGCTTCAACAGTATTTGAACAAGAACTTCCACGTGTTCAACCTGGAGTTAGAAAGGGCAAAGGAACCATAGATCAAATTACCAACATCTACTGGATCATAGAAAAAGCAAGGGAATTCCAGAAAACCATCTACTTCTGCTTTATTGACTACAATAAAGCCTTTGACTGTGTTGATCACAACAAACTGTGGAAAATTCTTAAAAAGTTGAGAATACCAGACCACTTTGGCTCCTGAGAAATCTGTATGCAGGTGAAGAAGCAACAGTTAGAACTGGACATGGAACAACAGACTGGTTGCAAACTGGGAAAATGAGTATGTCAAAGCTGTATAATTTCACTTTGCTTATTTAACTTATATGCAGAGTACATCATGCAAAATGCTAGGCTGGATGAAATACAAGCTGGAACCAAGATTGCCAAGAGAAATATCAATAACCTCAGATATGCAGATGACACCACCCTCATGGCAGAAAGTGGAGAGGAACTAAAGAGCCTCTTGATGAAAGTGAAAGAAGAGAGTGAAAAAGCTGGCTTAAAAATCAACATTCAAAAATTAAGAACATGGCATCTGATCATGGCAACTAGATGGGGAAACAGTGGAAACAGTAACATAATTCATTTTGGGGGGCTCCAAAATCACTGCAGATGGTGACTGCAGCCATGAAAGTAAAAGATGCTGGCTCCTTGGAAAAAAAGCTATGACCAATCTAGACAGCATATTAAAAAGCAGAGACATTACTTTGCTAAAAAAATTCCCTGTAGTCAAAGTTATGTTTTTTCCAGTAGTCACATATGGATGTGAGACCTGGACCATAAAGAAAGCTGAGCACCAAAGAGTTGATGCTTTTGAGCTGTGGTGTTGGAGAAGACTCTTGAAAGTCCCATGGACTGCAAGGAGATCTAACCAGCCAATCCTAGAGGAAATCAGTCCTCTACTGATGTTGAAGCTGAAGCTCCAATACTTTGATCACCTGATGTGAAGAGCTGACTCATTGGAAAAATCCCTGATGCTGGGGAAAATTGAAGGCAGTAGGAGAAGGGGATAACAGAGAAGAGATGGTTGTATGGCATCACTGACTGGATGGACATGAATTTGAGGAAGCACTGGGAGCTGGGGGTGGATAGGGAAGCCTGTTGTGCTACAGTCCACAGGTTTGGAAAGGGTCCGACAGAACTGAGCAACTGAATTGAACTGATACTTAAGATAGGACTTCCCTGGTGGCTCAGTGGTAAAGAATCTGCCTGCAGTGGAGGAGACATGAGTTCACTCCCCAGGTTAGGAAGATCCCCTGGAGGAAGGCATGGCAACCCATTCCAGTATTCTTTCCTGGAGAATCCCATGGACAGAGGATCCTGAAGGGATACAGTGTATTGGGTAACAAAGAATCAGACACAATCGTAGCGAATGAGCACACACATACATACATAAAATAACACAATTTTAAAACTTATAGTTTTTAATTTAAGCAGTAAAACTGAGAAATCTATTCAATTTAAAGCAGAGTTTCTTCATTCTCTCCTACACTGTACTTCATTGCATTGAATCAACCTGTGCACTATTGATGGACAGTTGATTTATTTTTAAACTTTTGTTCTTAAAAACAATGTTAAAATGAATAATTTAGTGCCATGTCATTCTTCAATTGCATAACTTCTTTCTAAGTTAAATTCCCAAAAACAAGATTACAGAGTTAATTTACAGTTTTAAGTTATTGACAAATTATCCTCCATAGAGTAGTTTCAAATATACACCCCAACATGAAGATATGAAAAAGCCTGTTTCCCCACAGTTTTACCAAAGGAGTATATTATCAAACTTATCACTTTCCCAATTCTATGTATATAACATTATATCTAAGAACTATTTGCTCAAATGTTTTGCTCTTTGATTCACTGAAATATTGTTTTATTTCTTTGTAACTCTGTGATGAGTACAATTTTTTTTCCCCCAGTTCATTTTGTTTATGGGATTTCTTGGTATACACACATTTCTCATTTTTCTGTAGTCAAAACCATCAATTGTTTTTCTTAGTCTTCTCAAATTTGAATTAGAATTAAAGAAGACTTCTTATGTCAGTGTTACAAAGGCAATATCCTGTGATTTCTTCCAGGGTCTTTATAGTCACATTTTTCACATGTACCTTCATTTTTGGAACCAGAAGTATTCCAGGCTGATGCCAGGAGCCAGATGTTGTGCTGGAGAGTGGAACACTGATGAGATTAGTGGGTAAACACCATCATGGAATATAAGATATAACAAAGAAAGATGTAATCATAACCTGATTCCATAAAGTGAAGTGAACTTCATGAGAAATAAAGTCCAGTATTTTCTGGGAGCATAGACCAGGGAGATTTAATCTAGTGTAGGTTAGGGGTTAGAAAAAAAAAAAAAGAAAATAAAGAAAGCTTCATGAGAAAGTGATATTCAATTAGAAGTATGAAAGAAAAAATTCCTCATTGTCAGTCACTTAAGGGAGAGAGAGCCTTGAGAGGAAGAAAGCAAGAAGAGATGGTCCAGGAAGAGTTCTTTTGTGGAAGGTTCCAGGAAGTTGGCAGAGAATCTTGAAAGTCAGGTATGGAGTCTAGACTTTCTCCTGAGAGTGATGGGAAACCATTAGGAATGGAAAAGCTGAGGTTTAGATATAGGTGTTTGCTCAGTACAACAGGGTCAGATATTCACTAGTAAAATGTAAAGCATAATATTCTATTAATATCAGGAAACAGATTTCTGTGTGACTTGTGGAAAATCACTTGTAATTTACAATTTTCTCCTTAAATATTCTTTAGCTTTCAATTTACAGATGCCATGTCTCCCCAACACTCACAGATTATAGGTATCAACTTGCAAAACTTGATTTGAAATAAGCTGATAAACTAATATCTCCAACAAACATTAGCTTTATGATTTCACTATTCACCTCATGTAGGTTTTCCATCTTATCTGTTTGGTGATAGGGAATCCTCTTTTAGCCTCCAAACAAAGAGAGAGTCACCCTTTATATCCAGAGTCACACATCCATTGTCACATATACAAAAGGGTGCAGGCCGCACTGAAAATGCTGACTCAGTCATAAACGAGGATTCACACCAGCCTGTGGATGTGGCTCAGTGGTAAAGAATCTGCCTGCAGTACAGGAGACCCAAGTTTGATCCTTGGGTCAGGAAGATCCCCTGGAGGAGGGCATGGCAACCCACTCAAGTGTTCTTGCCTGGAGAATCCCATGGACAGAGGACGCAGGCAGTCTAGAGTCCATAGCATTGCACAGAGTCAGACATGACTGGAGTGACTTAGCACTCACACAAAGTCTTACCTAGAAGTTGGTTAATGAAAACAGTACAGAATGATATGCTTATACAAGGACATCATGAAACATTAACTCCCTTGATGGAATGGCCCCTGAAGCAACACTGGATTTTGATGTGGAGCTCATTCTTTGGTACACAGAGGGAACTGAGCCTGATCAAAATTGTTCCCTTGATTTCAGCTCAGCTCAAGTTCTTAACAATTATGAGGTAGATCCTAACACCAAAACTTGCATAGAGTGTGTTGTATAAAAATAGTGGTATCACAAGATGAAAAGATCTGGGTGTGGATGATAGTGATGATAGCATATAAATCAGAGTATTTAATGTCACTGAACTGGACACATGAAAAGAACTACAATGGTGAATTTTATGTTATATGTCTTATACCACAGTTTTTAAATTAAAAGATAAAATTAATAAAATGAAATAAAATTTGGAAAATTGTATTAAACAGTATAAAATTCATAACAAATCATTTTGTTGCCCTCATAACATTTTTTAAGAATTGTATTTAGTTATTCAGGATGGGTGGTAAAATGGGCAAAAAGTACCATATAAAATCCTACTCTGAAGCTTATTTCTGCTTGGTTTAGTTTTTATTTTGTATTAGCATATGAAATTAGTTTTGACCAAGGCTCTAAACCTGACATTTAGTGATAAACATATGACACAGATAAAGCATTTTGCTGAATGCCAATTTTTTAATTGAATTTAGCTTTTATTTAAATGACAAGAGTACTGCAATTAGTATATTCAATACCTTCATTAGGGAAATTTCTTTCCAAGTTAACCAGTTTCTCAGCTCCACATACCACAAAAAGCTCTTCTGGAATGTTACCATGTATTAATTCAACAAGTTTTATTATAGAATTGTCTACACTTTGAAGCAGCATTAAGTCCTTAGAGGAATAAGAATAGATGAAAAGCAATATTTTCAACAATTAAATTTTCTGCTGGTTTTCATGTCATATCAGATTCGGTTCTTTTAAAGGAAGAGCTATTTATACAAATCTTTGTTGCAAACTCTGGGGAGATTAAACAAATCATTTTATTCTTCATTGATGTGAGACTATATATTTTTAAAAAGTCACTTATTTTTCAGGAAAAAAACAAACAAACAAACAAACACTATAGCTCTTTGTGTATTGCTGGAGACAGTAAAACCATATACTGAAAACCTTTGAGGCCACTATCCAAATTTCCTCCTGATAGTCTGTTATTTTAGCTGAGTATTTAATAAGATAAATGTTGATTTCAAAAACCTAGGAAACATGGGATAATCCTGAAGAACCACAGTGTTCAGGTTCTCCTCAAAGATAGAAAAGCTGACTCTATAAATTGTTATATGATAGCATGGCTCTCCCTTTAAAATCCCTGTGTAGATCACAACAAACTGGAACATTCTTAGAGAGACGGGAGTACCAGACCACCTTTCCTGCCTCCTGAGATATCTGTATGCAGCTCAAAAAGCAACAGTTATAACTGGACATGGAGCAATGGACTGGTTCCAAATTAGGAAAGGAGTACATAAAAGCTGTATATTGTCACCATGATCATTTAACTTATATGCAGAGTACATCATGAGGAACGCTGGGCTGGATGAAGCACAAGCTAGAATCAAGATTGCCAGGAGAAATAACAACAACCTCAGATACACAGATGATACCATCCTTATGGTAGAAAATGAAGAGGGACTAAAGAGCCTCTTGATGAACGTGAAAGAGGAGAGTGAAAAAGCTGGCTTAAAACTCAGTAATCAGAAAACTAAGATCATGGCATCTGATCCCATCACTTCATGGTAAATAGATGGGGAAACAATGGAAACAGTGACAAACTTTATTTTCTTGGGCTCCAAAATCACTTCAGATGGTGACTTCAGCCATGAAATTAAAAGATGCTTTCTCCTTGAAGAAAAAGCTATGACCAACCTAGACAGCATATTAAAAAGTACAGACTTTACTTTGCCAACAAATGTCTGTCTAGCCAAAGCTATGGTTTTTTCCAGTAGTCATGTATGTATGTGAGAGTTGGACTATAAAGAAAGCTGAGTGCCGAAGAATTGATGCTTTTGAACTGTGATGTTGGAGAAGACTCTTGAAAGTCCCTTGGACTGCAAGGAGATCAAACCAGTCAATCCTAAAGGAAATCAGTTCTGAATGTTCATTGGAAGGACTGATGCTGAAGCTGAAGATTCAATACTTTGGACACCTGATACAAAGAACTCACTCATTTGAAAAGACCCTGATGCTGGGAAAAATCGAAGGCAGGGAGAGAAGGGGATGGCAGAGGGTGAGATGGTTGGATGGTATCACAGACTCAATGGACATGAATTTGAGCAAGCTCTGGGAGTTAGTGATGGACAGGGAAGCCTGGTATGCTGCAGTCCATGGGATCACAAAAAGTTGGACACATCTGAGTGACTGAACTGAGTAATTCCCTTTAAAACTTGTCATCCTAAGAGAGGGCTTCGCTGATAGCTCAGTTGGTAAATAATCCACCTGCAACGCAGGAAACCCTAGTTTGATTTCTAGGTCAGGAAGATCAGTTGGAAAAGAGATATGCTACCCACACCACAATTATTGGGTTTCCTTTGTGTCTCAACTGGTAAAGAAGCCACCTGCAATGCTGGAGACATGGGTTCGATTCCTGGGTTGGGGAGATTCTGTAGAGAAGGGAAAGCCTAACCCACTCCAGTATTTTGGCCTGTATAATCCCATGGACTCTATAGTCCATGAGGTCTTAATAAGTCGGACACGACTGGGTGTCTTTCACTCACTCATCCTAAGAGAATGTGTATCATCATTAATCATGTGACCCAGTTGTGTGAAATTCTGAGAACAGAAACTTTGCCTTGAACTTCCTTCCACCAACTGTCATTCAAGGAGTGATCACCCTGTGGATTGATCAGTCCCTCTCCTGGGCTCCGGTTTGGATGGGAACTTTCCTTCCTTTCTATGCTGTTGTCACATCCTCTTCAGAGAGAAAATAGTGTCATCTGAGAACAGAAAGAACTTTCCCAGTTGTAATTAAAAACTACTATCTGCTCAAATCTGTGTCTTCATACACCTCAGGGTTGGGGGCTCACATGAGTAAGAACTTCCAGTCAAATTGAGCTACTCAGGGACTCTTAGAAGAGTTCTTTCTTCTCTTTCCACATTTAAATAGTTAGGTATTATCACTTTATTTGTAACAGTTTTGTTACCTGTGGACAGGGCCTTACAGGTATGTAGTTTAATATCAATATTAGTGGAATGGGTCGAGTTGGCAGTGATCCAAAGGCTTTGCCCTAGATCAAGAGTGTTAAGTGGATCAAAGTTGCATTTCTGTTTGTAAATCAATATATATGATGCTTTCACTAAAGAATATGACTTGAAATGGTTTCAAATCACCTTAAACTATGACCGGAGCAGTCCTCTTCTGAGTGCATATTCATATTGTCATCAAATCTTGCTCAGACTCTCAGTGTACAGGCACTATTTATGGGCAGAGAGAGAGTTACCCTGTGTTCCACACGCCTGAGTGAGGGGTTTGACAGTTTTTGTTCAAGGACATCCTCAAAACTTCTGTGGGGCAGGAACAGATTTGCTTCTGTAGAAGGGGTATTAGGTGAAGCTCTAATATCCCCACCTCTCTGGGGATATTACAGGACGGTGCAGAAAGTGTGTTTCCTGGGTTAGAGAACAGATGGATCATTTGCCTCCCTGAAGTGGAGGACCAGTAGGTTGGGTAGCAGTTCCTTAATGAGTCAGGGATTTCCTGGCCTCCTCACTATAACACAGACCCGTCAATCTGGCCTCTCTGTATCAGCAAATGGCATGAAAATGAACATGAAGTTCCTGCAGCCTGCTGTGGTGTGAGGAATAAATTGATTAAGTCAATCTGATGGTTGCCACCTCCATGGTTACTCAGTAGAGCCTGGGAAGTCAGCCCACTGCAATAGTGCTAATGTCAGGACTTTCTGGGTGATTGACAATGTGATTCTTAACTGTAGGAGAATTAAAAGAAATTACTACAATGCTTAGCAATAAAGCATAGTCTTTTACAATTACTAGTCACAAATGTTTCACATAATAGGAGTTACACTGTTTATAATAATTTTCACTAAGGAAGATACATTCAGCTTTCTCAGTGGCAGAGAGCTTGTACCTGGTGTCAACTTCCACATCTTTTCTCTTTAATTTCACAAATTAGGAAATCTAATCTGCTAACAATTATTTCTTTAAGTGGTAATCATCTTTGACAGCCCTGGAATTATTTCCCCATGCTTTAATTACATTTAACTGTGGCTCTTACATATGCTCAAACATTTATAAGCATACTTTCTCAAGAGAAGAATTTATAGAAAGTGTTTAGGACACTGTCAAGTTCTTTTTAAAAATTAATTAATTTATTTTTTATTGAAGGATAATTGCTCTACAGAATTTTATTGTTTTCTGTCAAACCTCAACATGAATCAGCCATAAGTATACATATATCCCCTCCTTCTTGAACCTTGCTCCCATCTCCCTCCCTATCCCACCCCTCTAGGTTGATATAGAGCCCCTGTTTGTTTCCTAAGCCATACAGCAAATTCCCGTTGGCTATCTATTTTACATATGATAATGTAAGTTTCCATATGTATCTTCCCATACATCTCACTCTCTCCTCCCTTCTCCCCATGTCCATAAGTCTATTCTCAAAGTTTGTTTCTCCACTGTCACCCTGTAAATAAATTATTCAGTACCATTTTTCTAGATTCCCTATATATGCATTAGAATATGATATTTATCTTTCTCTTTCTGACTTACATCACTCAGTATAATAGGTTCTAAGTTCATCCACCTCATTAGAACTGACTCAAATGCATTCCTTTTTATGGCTGAGAAATTTTCCATTGTGTTTATGTACCACAACTTCTTTGTCCATTCATCTGTTGATGGGCATCTAGGTTGCTTCAATGTTCTACTATTGTAAAAAGTGCTGCAATGAACAATGAGATACATGTGTCTGTTTCAATTTTGGTTTCCTCAGGGTATATGCTTAGGAGTGAGACTGCTGGATTATACGGTGGTTTTATTCCTAGCTTTTTAAGGAATCTCCATACCGTCTTCCATAGTGGCTGTATCAATTTACATTTCCACCAACAATGTAAAAGCGTTCCCTTTTCTCCACATCCTCTCCAGAATTTATTGTCTGTAGACTTTTTGATGACGGCTATTCTGACCGATGTGAGGTATCTCATTGTAGTTTTGATTTGCATTTCTCTAATAATGAGCAATGTTGAGCATCATTTCATTTGTTTGCTACCATCTGTATGTCTTCTTTGAATAAATGTCTGTTTAGGTCTTTTTCCCACTTTTTGATTGGATTGTTTGTTTTCTGGTATTGAATTGTATGAGCTGCTTGTATATTTTGGAAACCAATCCTTTGTCAGTTGTTTCATTTGATATTATTTTCTCCCATTCTGAGGGTTGTCTTTTCACCATGCTTATAGTTTCCTTTGTCGTGCTAAAGCTCTTAAGTTTAATCAGGTAGTACACTGTCAAATTTTTGGTTATTGTGTTTCCATATGACATTCTGATATCATATCAACATGACAAAAATCTTCCTTCTTCAGTCTTAAAGAAATAGGTTTAGGCTTTGAAGGGCTTGGGATACATTACTATGATAGTTAATTTGGGGCATGTTCTTTATAATTGTAAAACTTCTCTTTACCTGTGTTTTGATATCAGAAAGCAATTGTTTTTCATTTTAAGTTTTGCTTGCTTGTTCCCTTTCCTTTCAAACATTTAAGATTATTATTATTCTCAGTAGACAACAAATCTCAGAATAGGCAAGTAAAGTTACATATTTCTCTTAGCATAGTGAAAAGACTATTTGGTGGTAATGACTGGATCATAACAATATTTTTCACTATTTCCTTCAATATGCACTATGCAATATAATTAAAATTCAGTGTAATTAAAATTTGAAAATAATTATGTTCTTTCCTAATCCTCATATAGATTACCACCTGAATCACCACTGAACCCCATCCCACCCATACTCTATACACCTGCCCAGAGCTGACTCATACTCTGTATCAGTTCAGTTGAGTCATTCAGTCGTGTCTGACTCTTTGCAACCCCATGAATCGCAGCACTCCAGGCCTCCCTGCCCATCACCAACTCCCGGAGTTCACCCAGACTCGCATCCATCGAGTCAGTGATGCCATCCAGCCATCTCATCCTCTGTTGTCCCCTTCTCCTCCTTCCTCCAGTCCCTCCCAGCATCAGATTCTTCTCCAATGAGTCAACTCTTTGTATGAGGTGGCCAAAGTACTGGAGTTTCAGCTTTAGCATGATTCCTTCCAAAGAAATCCCAGAGCTGATCTCCTTCAGAATGGACTGGTTGGATCTCCTTGCAGTCCAAGGGACTCAAGAGTCTTCTCCAACAGCACAGTTCAAAAGCATCAATTCTTCAGCACTCAGCTTTCTTCACAGTCCAACTCTCACATCCATACATGACCACAGGAAAAACCATAGCCTTGACCAGATGGACCTTTGTTGGCAAAGTAATGTCTCTGCTTTTCAGCATGCTGTCTAAGTTGGTCATAACTTTTCTTCCAAGGAGTAAATGTCTCTTAATTTCATGGCTGCATCAATGGATAAATCCAGTTATAAAATCAAAGGTCTGTTAGAATATAAGCTAAAATGCAGTTACTTTTCTACATTGCATACAATTAATGAAGCCTGGTACTAAGTAGTGCCATTTAACAAAGAAATTTTGCTTCTGCCACTTTTACTCTGAGAAAAATAGTTGAAGTTACCTTTCTAAATTCCTTAGAAATTGTGTTATTTATCTGTATTTATGCTTTTAGAAGTGCTATTTTGAACAATGACTCAGGTGTGTTCCTTCTCTTCATGTAATTGCAGAATTAATCAAATTTATAGTGGAAATGTGATTTTTTAAAGTGATTTTTAGTCCAACTTTTATAGTACTAATTATATTTCCTATTTCCCCCAGATTTAATTGGGTTCATTTGAAATAACCATAATCACACTCACTTAATTATACCCATTCATTTTCTATATATTTTACTTAAGTCCTGTTCACATTAAACATCATGGATATTCTCTAGGGGTAGACACCATGTCTTTATTATTTCAGCTTCAGTACTAGGGTGATAATCATCACATCATTAAACGTTCAGTAAATATTTGGTGAATGAATAAATGCTGTTATGAATTATCCAGCCCTTCCTAATTAAATTTCTTTTAGGAGATCTGTAACATTGAAGGTAGTAGTCTAGTCCCTCTGACAATCCCATACTGAAAGCCTTAGAATAAACAAATTGTCTTTAAGAAGAAATTGGCTCTTGGTTACATACTCCAAAAAATTTTGTTTATATAAATAAGAATTCTAAATCAATGCCTTTAGTGATCTAAATATTTCAGTATGCACTAGATCAAAACTCACTTCAAAGATCTTGATACTCAGGTGATTTACAAGGTTAAGCTTTCTTTTTCTAAAATAGATGAAATCAATCAGAATCATCAACAAAATAAAAATAACAGGAAACTGAGGCCAAGATATAACAACCTTTAGCCAATGGTCTTAGGGCAAAAGAATGAGTCATAAATTAAACTCTCTCTGTCTCTCTCTCTATATATATATATATAAAACATACATTATATTTCTTTGTGAAAAGGGAACAGAGAAAGAAACAAGCTTAGTTTTCATTTTGTAGTTTTTCATTTAGCAGTTTGTGCCTATGGTGCCAACAAAGTATTGGATTTTAATGCCACATCAGTATTCTAATATCTAAAATTGCTTTCAGAACAGATTAAGGGTGTAGCAGGTGGGAAATTCATTATGAGTTCGCTGGGAGGAAGATGTGAGAACTACCATGATGAATGAATAAATCTAGCTAATGAAAAACATCCCTTTCCACTTTTATAAGTACTATAACAAGAAATAAAACATACTTCTACTTTAGAAGAACTATTTTCATTTTAAGTTTTAATTTCTTAATGTCTATCAAATCTTGCAGTTAATTAACTTTTTACTCTCACTCTCTTTGTCTCAATTATATGCTGTCATTTCATGATAAAATTTATCAGGATACTCTTGACTAATATCCAAAAGGCCATGTTCTATGAGCATTTAATGGATTTTTCACAAGAAGGGAGAAAAGCGTGGTTTTAACCATTCAGTATCAAATAGTAAAATTCAAAAGTTTAATATTTTATAAATTCTAAGATGGTTTATATTATACTGAACTCTGATGCACTAATATACACACCTGAAAACCTTGCTGACTGTGAAAAGAAAAAGTGTTTTCTTATAGCACTCCATTCTAAGTTGGGTGAGGCCACGATTGATTTTTTACTTTGCTAAAGTAAACCTCCATTAATGTCTAACTTCTTATTTTTCATGTAACAAGCATAAATTTACTAAACAAATAAAAGAAAAGTGTTTTTCCAGATATAATCTTAAGTGTAAAATTTCAGGTTTCTTACACTACTATTAAGAAAATAATGAACAATTTAAATAGTGAAATGCATATTTATATACATATTTTCAAGGAGATACAGCATATTTAAGATATTAAAAATGTTAATAAGACTTGTAAAATATAGTGAAATTAAGAAAAGTATATGTCTTAAGCTCTCCAAAATAATTTTTCCAACAATTTCCAAGACAAATAGAAAATTATTTTCCCATTGTGTAACATAAGGGGCCCTGGATTGCAGACTGTGCCTTCTTTCTAATTCTTTAACTCTCTGTCCTGTGCCCAAAATCCACATTCAAATCTTCATAGTCTCATTCTTATCATTGAAAAAGATAGAGAATTAAATGGCTCTGACTATTGTAACTACCAGTACTATGATATATAGACTAGCAATATTTCAAATATTTAGAGTCTTACTACATTTTCAATTCATCAAAAATTAGAAATATATTTTTGAGTTTTACTGAAATGCTATAGACTTTTATTTTTACTTGTGGTACAACTTAAGTGGCTTATTAAGGCAATTGAAATGTGGTATTAAAACTAAAATTGGCTTATAACAAGAATTTATTGAAGTCTCCAATAACCAAAAAAAAAAAAAGATTAGTCAATGCTGAAAATTTAACTGTAATATAGTTGTACTGCTGTAATTTTCCAATATTCAATACATTGATAAATACCTTGGCTGATAAAGGTATCACTGATGAAATTCTGAGTTAGGACATAATGTCTAATTGTTATTATTATTACTATAGATTACTGCTACTTATATCTTTGAGGGTACTTCTTTTACACACATTTTTTTGCTTAAAACATATATGTGTAATATCCCTAAGGATGCCTCAATTAGTTTTGCGCACTGATTTCATATCATTTAAATAATTTACATTTATTAATACAAAAGCATATACTTTCTTTAACCTTATGAATGATCATCTTAAAATATAAAAACAGGTATAAAGCACAATATTTTTTTCTCAAAAAAGTACATTATGTTTGCTTTAGCAATGAATTCATTATTGTTTTATCTTTTTAGAGATGTTTTCATTAGAATGTATTTTTGTTCCATATTTTTCTTTTTAACACAAAGCTTATTTTACCTGAAAACAAGAGCAAGAATTGCTGATTGGGTTGTAGTGTCTTTTCCTCAACAAGAAAGAATTAAAAAAAATAAAGGAAAAGAGAAAAAATGTGAGAAAAAAGATAATTGATACAAATGTTCTAGAAAGCTTCTGCCTTAGTTAATATTCACCACTATTATGTGTTAAGCTATTATCAGGTAATATGGTCAAGCAGAAACATTATTCTAGCATAAAACCTGCCTTGTAAGAAGCTCTCTGTGACTGGAAATAATAAGAAATGTTACCTGGTATCCATGATGCTGACTTGTGAATGAACAGTAAACATTTCTCTACTGTGCTGTCAGTGAGTCATTCTTCATAAATACCCACTGACAATTTTAGAGACCTGGAACAGGATGATTTATCTCTGAATCTATAAACTAGATGAAAATTGACCTGAGTAGAGGCATTGTTGTTATTGTTCAGTCACCATCATGTCTGACTGTTTGTTACCCCATGAACTGAAGCATGCCAGGCTTTGCTGCCCTTCACTATATTCCTGAGTTTGCTCAAACTCATGTGCATTAAGTCAGTGATACCATCCAACTATCTCATCCTCTGTCATCCCTTTCTCCTCCTGCCTTCAACCTTTCCCAGAATCAGGGTCTTTTCAAATGAGTCAGCTCTTCACATCAGGTGGCCAAGGTATATGCATAACAGACAATAAATACAGTGAATAGGAAAGACATCTTTTGGGTGAGATTTCCTCTCAAGTGAAAGAATAAATAAAATATCATAATCATCCTCTAAAAAGCTAAATGTGTCCTTCATTGTTGATTTTCAAAATACCTTATGATATAGGCTTATTTTTTTTAATTGAGAATCTTTCAAAAAACTCACAAATAGAGCCTGATTTGTAATTGGTAATTAAAGTGTTATAAAATATCATGAACTCTACATTTCTCGCTTATAATGTGATCTCAGTTGTATTTGTTTGTCAAATTTTACCTAAAAACCAAAATATTTAGCTATTTTATATATGACAAAGGATATAGGTATAAAATTTAAAAGCCACACGTATCAATTATAGAGAAATAATTTTCTTCTTTTTGAGATTTCTTTGTTTATAGTAAGCAAAGAAATAGTATTACTGGTTTTCATCTGTTTTCTCATAAGGATCTTGAATATTTTGGAGCAGGTCCTAGGAATCTGTACTATATTTATTGAACATACTATATTAAAAAAAGAATATTTCTCTAAGATATTTTTTTTTCACAGATGTAAGTGACTTAGGGGAAAACATTCAGGAAGAAGAGAAGTTACTACATTGGTTCACTGAGAATAGAAAGAAACTCTATTAGAGAGGAATTAGTGTCTGAGCCTTATTTTCACCAGTAAATAATGCCAAAGTCTTGGAAAAACAACACGGTGTGCTTTTGTTTGGTCTAATTTTTGTATCAGTGAATTGAGAATAGAAGTATCATTTTGTCCCAGCTTATATACCATAATCAAAAGGGAGAGGCACGGAACTAAATTGTTAGAATTTTGTTGTTATTGTTTAGTTGCTAAGTCCTGTCTGACTCTTTGTGACCTCATGGACTGTAGCCCACCAGGCTCCTCTGTCCATGGGATTTTCCAGGCAAGAATACTGGAGTGGGTTGCCATTTCCTTTTCCAAGGGATCTTTCCAACCCAAGGATCAAGCTGACTTCTCCTGCATTGGCAGTTAGATTCTTTACTGTTGAGCCATCAGGGAAGCCCTGTTACATTTTCAGTTCAGTTCAGTCACTCAGCCGTGTCCGACTCTTTGCAACCCCATAAATCGCAGCACACCAGGCCTCTCTGTCCATCACCAACTCCCGGAGATCACTCAGATTCACATCCATTGAGTCCGTGATGCCATCCAGTCATCTCATCCTCGGGCGTCCCCTTCTCCTCCTGCCCCCAATCCCTCCCAGCATCAAAGTCTTTTCCAATGAGTCAACTCTTCCCATGAGGTGGCCAAAGTACTGGAGTTTCAGCTTTAGCATCATTCCTTCCAAAAAAAATCCCAGGGCTGATCTCCTTCAGAATGGACTACTTGAATCTCCTTGCAGGCCAGGGGACTATCAAGAGTCTTCTCCAACACCACAGTTCAAAAGCATCAATTCTTTGGCACTCAGCCTTCTTCACAGTCCAACTCTCACATCCATACATGACTACTGGAAAAACCATAGCCTTGACTAGATGGACCTTAGTCGGAAAAGTAATGTCTCTGCTTTTGAATATGCTATCTAGGTTGGCCATAACTTTTCTTCCAAGGAGTAAGCATCTTTTAATTTCATGGCTGAAGTCACCATCTGCAGTGATTTTGGAGCCCAAAAAAATAAAGTCTGACACTGTTTCCACTGTTTCCCCATCTATTTCCCATGCAGTGATGGGACCAGATGCCATGATCTTCATTTTTGAATGTTGAGCTTTAAGCCAACTTTTTCACTCTCCACTTTTACTTTCATCAAGAGGCTTTTTAGTTCCTCTTCACTTTCTGTCATAAGTTTAGGAGGTGACTTTTTTCTGGGCTTCGCTTCTAAGACTTTGGTACAGGCCTCACAACTGTGGCCTTGGGCGGGAATCAGTAATAAATACATGTCTTGAAATGCTTATTGTAAAGATATGAGCAATCAAGTAGAACAAAATGGGAAATAGTAACTAAAATTTATCCCAAATTCCAGTAGTTAAATTTTTGTGGATTTAACAATCCTATCCAGATTGCTGATTTATGTGAAATGAGATCATTTGTATGTTCCAAACCCTATAACCTACACATAGCAAGAGAACACTGAGATAATCCAATGAGTTTAAGCATACTGTGTCAAAGTAAAGAATGTCTCGAAATTTGTCGAATTATTTCTGAAATATTTCTATTCAGTACATACCATCTCTCACTAGTGGGTTTCAGACCTTCAACATTCTCTTGTACACAACCATCCAATAAACTTCTGACTGATACTGAATTTTACTCTCTTGTTCTACTTCCCACAAATCTATCTATGTTAACATGAAAATAATACAGATGAACAGATAAAGAAATTTTGGAATATCACTCAGCCATAAAATGAATGAAATAATAGAAATTATAATACTAAGTGAAGAAACTCAGAAAGAGAAAGACAGATACTATATGATATCACTTATATGTGAAAACTATTTTTAAAAAGTTACAAATACAAAGGAATTTATTCACAAAACAGCGACACACATATAGAAAACAAGCTTATGATTACAAAATCTTGCCCAATGTGTCAGGCTCTAAGTTACATTCAGTTGGTGACTTGCCATTTTCTAAATTTATTTCATACCTATTTCTTGTACATGTACTTCTTCCCTAAGTAGTTCAGTTCCATTCACCTTTCAAGATACAGTTCTATAAAATATTTCCGTTTGTGTTTATTTTTTCTACCAAGTTCTCACGTTCTCTTGTAAAATGCAAAGATATGAGCAAAAGTTTTTCAATTAAATTACTCCCATAAATATCTTTGTATAAAAATGATATATTTCTTCAAGAATTCATTCTACAAAAGTTGAATATTTTCTATAATTTCAGCACTGAGTTTACAATGGTAAACAATCCAGAATGATCCCTGTTTTAATGGATTTTATATATCTCAGTAAGAATAAGTAGAAAAATAAATATGCAAGCAAAATAAATAATTTCAGATGCTAGGAAGTGAAGAAAATAAAATGATGTTATAGGAAGCAACTGGAGGTCATGCAGACCGGTGGTTAGAGACCTTCCTGAGAAGGTGGGAACTGGGCTGGGCCTCTGAGTATGTGGGGCAGAGAGCTTTCCAGGCAGAATGAACAACCAGTGCAAAGGCACAAGGCAGCAAGTGATGGGACAGAAAAAACATCACAGATTGGCTCAAAAGAGTGAGCCACTGAGAAGAGTGGTAGGAGGAGATGAGAACTGCTGAAACTCTTCCTGACCTTACAATAGCCAAAAGACATTTCGGTTTTATCTTAGAATGGCAGAATGATCCTGACATCTTTTCAGCATGAAACCTAATTTGCATTTTAAAAGATTGCTTTGATAGAATGCCATTCAAAGCATACTATCATGTAAGAATTGAATCGCCAGTCTATGTCTGACGCAGGATACAGCATGCTTGGGGCTGGTGCATGGGGATGACCCACAGAGATGTTATGGGGAGGGAGGTGGGAGGGGGGTTCATGTTTGGGAACACATGCAAGAATTAAAGATTTTAAAATAAAAAAAATAATATAGTTGTATTAAACACAGTTTTAAAATTTAAAAAAAAAATAAGAAAAAAAATAAAAAATAAAAGATTGCTTTGAAAAAAATGGATTTTTTTTTTTTTTTTTTAAAGCAAGAAAAGAGTTGGGAGACTATTGTACTAGTACAATCAAGACATCTTAGGGGATTCCAAAAAAGAGATGATGGTGAATTAAAATATAGAGTCAAAAGGAATTGTTAATGGATTGCAAATGAGAGGCAAGGGAGAAAGGGAATTAAGAAAAACATCTAGATTCTTGGTTTGAGCTAGAGGGACAGTGGTGTCATTTCAATGGTGAAGAACAGAAATGAACAAATTTGAGGGCAGACATTTAGAACTTTGAGAAAAGGATAGTTTGGATTTAATGTCCAAATCCCTTGGCTTAATGTAGAAGTTTATAATTCTTTTTGCTATGTATGCAATATAAAATATATTTCTCTAAATATTAGCGAGAGAAGGGAAAAGGTAATGAAGAATTATTTCATCCGCATAAACAGGTGAATATTACTTGAGCATTCACATCCAGAGACTAGGTCCCAGGGATATAGTGGTGACAGAGGAAAAATATTTCAGGGTCAACTTGGAAGGAAGTGAAACATGAAACAAATAATGTCATGTGTTATGAGAACTGTGTAGAGAAATGTTTCAGTATGGGAGCCTACATCTTGGGGAGTGGACTTGATTAGGGGGTCAGGGAAATCTGCCCAAAGAAATGTCATTATTATGAGATGATCCGAACATAAGCTTGCCTTTTCTAAGATATAGCCTTAAGTTATCCCTTTATGATGGTTCAAGGAGAGTTTCAGGGAAAGAACACAATCTACACCAAAACACAAGGTGAGAGAATGTGGTAGATTTCATAAACTAAAACTGTTTTATATGGCTGATTCATAGATAGTTTGGGTAAAAGTGGGGTGAAATATGGTTGCAGAGCAGGAAGGAGTTTATGGGTTATGGTTATAGGAAGTAAGTTGTCTTAGCTTTTGAACTGTGGTGTTGGAGAAGACTTTTGAGAGTCCCTTGGACTGCAAGGAGATCCAACCAGTCCATCCTAAAGGAGATCAGTCCTGCGTGTTCATTGGAAGGACTGATGCTGAAGCTGAAACTCCAATACTTTGGCCACCTCATGTGAAGAGTTGACTCATTGGAAAAACTCTGATGTTGGGAGGGATTGGGAGCAGGAGGAGAAGGGGACGAGAGAGGATGAGATGGCTGGATGGCATCACCAACTCAATAGATATGAGTTTGAGTGAACTCCAGGAGTTGGTGATAGACAGGGAGGCCTAGGATGCTGTAATTCATGGGGTTGCAAAAAGTCGGACATGACTGAGCGACTGAAGTGAAGTGAATCATTTTTAAGGAAATTAATCACATAAAGTAGAATGTGGTATAATTTGGTAGGCATTTTTAGAAGACTAGAATATGTAAAAATTAATTTTCCAAAAACCTTTATCAGGCAAATATTTATTGCCTGATATACATATATATATATATATATATATATATATATATATATATATACCAAAAACAAAAAAAACACAAAAACACAACTGAATGTAACTGTCCCAGGCAGAATCAGCATTTAAATCCAATTTTGTCTGCTTGAAGTCTGTACTTTTGCCACAGTACTTTGCTGCTTTACATCCTGTCACCTCCTTCTGTTGTGCCCACATAACAATAATCATAGATTGTAAGTATTTCTATATGTTTGCTTATGTCATCTGCAGAAGATAAAAGCACTCATCAAGATGCTTAAAACTAAGTTACATGTTTATCTTTTTGAATTTCCTTAAGTAACCTAAGTAATTTTAATGGAACACTATTTTGAAGTAATCAACATAATTTTCATTCTCTTAGTTAATTTTTACCTATTTCTGTTCACCATTAAACCAAAACAGAGGCACACAAATATATACACAAACACAGACTCAGAGAGCAAGGGAGTGGATTGAGTTTCTCACTTTTGTTTTCCTTTACTTTCTTTTCTTCTGTCTTGATATTGTTAGAGGAAGCACACTGACTTGAAACTGCCCACCCTGGCCAGGCACCATAGTAACCATTTGCTTGAGTTGTTTTATGGCAGGAGGTCCTGGTAAGGAACATGGAACTAATAACCCACCATCAACTGGAAGAGTTCGGGAAACATCAAAAGGAGAACACATGTCCGACCACCTCCCAGAATCCTCCCTGGCATCCATCTTGGCTGAACAAGGCCTGCACCACCAGGAAGGACTCTGAGTCAGAATAATTGGCTAAAGATAACCTGGAAACTAATGCAGTCACCATAAAACCCAAGACTGCCAGCCACATGGCAGAGCAGATCTCCTGGGTTTCCTCACCCTACTGTTCTCCAGCCAGGTGCCCTTTCCCAATAAAATTTCTTGCTTTGTCAGCATGTGTCTCCTTGGACAATTCATTTCTGAGTGTTAGATAAGAGCCCAGTTTCAGGCCCTGGAAGGGGGCCCCTTCCTACAACAATATAGATAGTCATGAAAGCCCTGGATTTTAATTCCTACAATCAAGTATTTATTGGAGTTTATTGGATTTTTAGGATAGTCTACATGTAAAAAGCTTGTAGAGAAGCAAAAATGATAACAACAGAGAAGAGAAAATATGATAATGCAGCCAGAAAGAAAGAGGGAGAGGATGAAACGGGGGGAGGGGGAGGAAGGATAGATAGGCAGGCAGAACTTTTTGTACTGCAGAAGGATCTAGAGAAGTGAGAGAAAGAAGATGGTTGTAGAATGGTTGTGTGGCACCCTGCTCTGTTGTACCTGCTCCTTAAGATCAAGGGGTGAGAGTGAGTCAATATAAAACCCCACAGAAACTTAAACTGGTTAGGGGAGGTGAGTTAATCTCTAGTTAGTCAGAGCTCCTCAGAGAAACAGAGCCAACAGCATTTATTTATTTTAAGGAATGAACTCACCTGATTGTTGAGTCCGAAATCTGATGGTCTATGCTGACAGATTAGAGACTCAGGGAAAAGTTGCAGTTTGAATCCAAAGGCAATCTGCTGGCAAAGCTCCTCTGTGTTCAGGGCAGTCAGTTTTTGTTATGTTCAGGGCTCCAGCTAAATGGCAGACCACCCCCTTCCCTTCCACCCTCCCTGACACACACAAAGAGACATGGAGAACAATCTACTTTACTCCAAGTCGCCAATGTGAATGTTAATCTCAAACAAAAACATTATCAAAGAAATACCCAGAATAGAAGAAAAAGACACTCAACACCACTAATTATTAGAGAAATGTAAATCAAAACTACAATGAGCTATCATATCACACCAGTGAAAATGGCCATCATCAAAAGTCTACAAATAATAAATGCTGGAGAGGATATGAAGAAAATGGAACTCTCCTATACTGCGGGTGGGAACGTAAGTTGATGCTGACACCATGGAGAACAGAAAGGAGGTTCCTTAAAAGACAAAAAATAGAGCTACCATACGATTCAGCAATCCCATTCCAGGGCATATATCCAGAGAAAAGCATGATTTGAAAGGATACATGTACCACCATGTTCATTGCAGCACGGTTTACACTAGCCATGACTCGGAAGCAACATAAATGTCCATCAACAGAGGAATGGATAAAGAAGACGCAGTACCTATATACAACGGATTATTACTCAACCATTAAAAAGAATAAAATAATGCCATTTGCAGCAACATGGAGATTATCATGTTAAGTGAAGTCAGTAAACAGAGAAAGATAAATGTCATATGATACTTCTTGTATATGAATTCTAATAAAAAAATACAAATGAACTTATTTGCAAAACAAACAAATTTATAAACTAAGATAATTAAATTAAGGTTATCTGGGGGGTAGGTGGTGGGGGAGGGGTGAATTGGTAATTTGGGAATGACCATGTATGCACTACTATATTTACAATAGCTAACTAAAAAGAACCTACTGTATAGCACAGGGAACTCTGCTCAATATTCTGTAATAAACTAAATGGGAAACGAATTTGAAAAAGAAGAGATAACATGTATATATATAACTGAATTACTTTTTACTACACTTGAAATAACACAACTTTGTTAATCACCTATGCTCAATATAAATTTTTAATTAAAAACAGAAATACCCAGAATAATATTTGACCAATGATCTGATATGATTTTTTTATGTCCCAGCCAAACTGACACATAAAATTGATCATCACTGGAGGATTTTGAAAATTACACTGATTTACCTTACATTTAGTCTGGAACATTGGCAAAAAACACGCTCTCTGAGAATAGACATGTTGGAGAGGGTACATTAGAGAGCAAGTAGAAAAGATAAGAACGCTGAGACAGACCTGGAAATGGGAAGCTCTGAATCATATTGACTTGTAAAATTAGCTTTATTCAACTATCATGTTTAAATACAGATCCATGGATAAGTTAGTTTCAATTATAAGCGATAACATATGTATGTATTAACAGATCTGATATATTCTAGAATTATCACTTTAGGGTCTACATGTAAGTCTACTGGCATCTGTTCCCACCATTGTAAGTGTTTTGAGGTCATACTTTTCCCACTAGATATGAGGGAAAGGTTCTATTATTTTTTCATGTACCCAGATACAGTTGATAGGTGCTAAATAAGTTTCTTGCATTGTTTCATTCAGTGGAAAATTCCCCAGGTGTCATTCCCTCAAAGCAAAAGATGATACCTTTTGGCTGTTCACCATTCTGAACATGGTTAAAAGAACAAGCATTAGAAATCAACATATAACAGCAGTCACAAAACAACAGCAACCTTGTTTTTCACTGATAGAAATTGGGATGAGGAATGTTCTCCTCCTGACCTTAGACCTGTACTTCCATAGAAGAACTCATTTTAAAAAACCACTATTTCACTTTTTGTTCTTTGAATCAGCTGAGAAGAGGGGAAATAATGTGAGCCTTTCATTTTCTGTGAGTCACACTTCCTTGTAAATACAAGGCAGATTTTGTCAGTGAAAAATGGCATTAAATATGTCATTCACCATTCAGCAGCAATGACCCAGTTATATCTAACCATTCTGTTTTAAAAACTTTGTGCTTGACAAAACATGTGACAACCTTGTCTAATTCACAAACACTGGAATTCTGAAAATGCCTCCTATGACAGGCACCAGAAAGCCAGTGATGGTGGAGGCTGTGAAAACAATGTCAAAGGTAATGATGGAGGTGTTAAAAAGATGTCCAGAGCTAGAGACTCATGGCTTTCTCTGCAACAACACATCCAGCCTCATTCAGCTTTGTCAGAAGGCAATTTCCTCAAGGACTCGTAAATGTAAACTGTAGCATTAAATATTTAATTCTACAGTTACAATATGAAATTCTCTCCTTCTATTCCAATATTTAGCTGTCTCTGTGCAGTCAAGAAACTCAATTTCTTTTAGTATAAACAAAGTTAAATAAGATAGTATCCAATTATTTTAAAATGGAAATTATCCAAATGCATTGAGTATCTTTTTCAAGGACACATTTTAATTTTATCTAGTGGTTTACTGAATTCCTTCCTTCAGTTTAAAGATGAAAATCTTCTTTAAGACTAAACCTTATTTAAATCTTGACTGAAAATCTTATTCTTAAATTTGTATGAAAACTGATACCTGAGAATTAATTACATTGTTAGTCATTGACAATATGAAAAAAGAATCTGTATATTAAAGCTGGCTACATTTTAGCACTTAATAATGTTCAGAGATTATTGAGCAATAATATACTGAGCAATTCAAACTAGGCAAAGAGCTTTTATTTTATTTACTATTTATAACAACCCAGTGATATTTGAATTTGAAAGATGACAATAAAGTTGGTGCAGGATAAGTTGTTCAATCACACAGAAGAACCCAGACTGGAGCCTGGGAGTAGGATGATTTAGAGGAGGGACCTTTCTGGAAGTTCAGTTCAGTTCAGTCGCTCAGTCATGTCCGACTCTTGGCAACCCCATGAATCACAGCACGCCAGGCCTCCCTGTCCATCACCAGCTCCGGGAATTCACTCAGAGTTGCGTCCATTGAGTCAGTGATGCCATTCAGCCATCTCATCCTCGGTCGTCCCCTTCTCCTCCTGCCCTCAATCCCTCCCAGTATCAGAGTCTTCTCCAATGAGTCAACACTTCACATGAGGTGGCCAAAGTACTGGAGTTTCAGCTTTAGCATCATTCCTTCCAAAGAAATCCCAGGGTTGATCTCCTTCGGAATGGACTGGTTGGATCTTCTTGCAGTCCAAGGGACTCTCGAGTCTTCTCCACCACCACAGTTCAAAAGCATCAATTCTTTGGCACTCAGCCTTCTTCACAGTCCAAAGCTCACATCCATACATGACCACAGGAAAAACCATAGCCTTGACTAGACGGACCTTAGTTGGCAAAGCAATGTCTCTGCTTTTCAATATGCTATCTATGTTCTCATAACTTTCCTTCCAAGGAGTAAGTGTCTTTTAATTTCATGGCTGCAATCACCATCTGCAATGATTTTGGAGCCCAAAAAAATAAAGCCTGACACTGTTTCCACTGTTTCCCCATCTATTTCCCATGGAGTGATGGGACAGGATGCCATGATCTTCATCTTCTGAATGTTGAGCTTTAAGCCAACTGTTTCACTGTCCTCTTTCACTTTCATCAAGAGGCTTCTTAGTTCCTCTTCACTTTCTGCCATAAGGGTGGTGTCATCTGTATTTCTGAGGTTATTGATATTGCTCCCGGCATTCTTGATTCCAGCTAGTGCTTCTTCCAGCCCAGAGTTTCTCATGATGTACTCTGCATATAAGTTAAATAAGCAGGGTGACAATATACAGCCTTGATGTACTCCTTTTCCTATTTGGAACCAGTCTGTTGTTCCATGTCCAGTTCTAACTGTTGCTTCCTGGCCTGCATGCAGATTTCTCAAGAGGCAGGTTAAGTGGTCTGGTATTCCCATTTCTTTCAGAATTTTCCACAGCTTATTTTGATCCACACAGTCAAAGGCTTTGGCATAGTCAATAAAGCAGAAATAGACGTTTTTCTGGAACTCTCTTGCTTTTTTCATGATTCAGCGAATGTTGGCAATTTTATCTCTGGTTCCTCTGCCTTTTCTAAAACCAGCTTGAACATCAGAAATTTCACGATTCACGTATTCCTGAAGCCTGGCTTGGAGAATTTTGAGCATTACTTAACTAGCGTGTGAGATGAGTGCAATTGTGTGGTAGTTTGAGCATTCTTTGGCATTGCCTTTCTTACCCTGCTCTAAATCCTCCTCCTCTCAGTCTCTTTTCATCAGGAATTAAGATTATATAATAAGAAGAATGATTTTAAGTTTCTCTCTAAATTTAAAACATCTGAAAGTGTTCTAAATCACAGAGGTCAATCCTGTCTGTCAAGGACAATGTGATGATGTTGTTAAGCAATGGCTTTTGCTTGTTTTCTTTGAAATGCTTGCTAGAAATTTGAAATATTTATGTGATTCCTCTGTTCTGACTTTCTAATTAAAACAATGACTCAAAATTTTGTACTTAAAAAAGTCTAATTGTTCTTGAAATTCAGTTAACCTAAACTACTGTAAGATATCTCTACAGCTATAAAGAGGTAATAAAAATAAATCAAAAGCAGGGAAAAAAGCAAAGAAAACTAGAAATCTAACCACATTACACAATTTGATAAAACTTTTTAGAATGATATATTTTATCAGTTATACTTCTGAAGTGATGAAACTGAATTCATTAGTTAGCAATAGGCTCAGATTTAATAAGTTAAACATAAAACTTACATTCAAGACTGAAAACTGTAGATGAGTTACTCTATTCTAGATTGAGTGGAACAATGGACTGGTTCAAAACTGGGAAAGGAGTATGTCAAGGCTATATATTGTCATCCTGCTTATTAAACTTACATGCAGAGTACATCATGCAAACTGCTGAGCTAGATGAAGCACAAGCTGGGATCAAGATTTCTGGGAGAAATATTAATAACCTTAGAAATGTAGATGACACCACCCTTATGACAGAAAGTGAGGAGGAACTAGAGAGCCTCTTGATGAGGGTGAAGGAGGAGAGTAAAAACCTGGCTTTAAATTCAGCATTCAAAAAACTAAGACCATGTGGCATCTGGTTCCATCATTTCATGGCAAATAGATGGGGAAACAATGGAAACAGTAACAGACTTTATTTTCTTGGGCTCTAAAATCACTGCAGATGGTGACTGCAGTCATGAAATTTAAAAAAAAAAAAAACAAAAAAAAAAACACTTGCTCCTTGGGGGGGTGGTGGGGGGAAGGGGCGAAGATACAACAAACCTAGACAATATATTAAACAGAGACGTTCCTTTGCCAGCAAAAGTCCATATACTCAAAGCTATATTTTTTCAGGTAGTCATGTATGGATGTGAAATTTGGACCATAAAGAAGGCTGAATGCTAATGAATTAATGCTTTTGAGCTGTGGTGTTGGAGAAGACTCTTGAGAGTCCCTTGGACTGCAAGGAGATCAAACCTGTCAATCTGAAAGGAAATTAACCCTAAATATTCATTAGAAGGAGTGATGCTGAAGCTCCAATACTTTGGCCACCTGAAGTGAAGAGCCTACTCATTACAAAACATACTGATGTTGTGAAAGATTGAAGGCAGGAGAAGGAGATGAGGATGAGATTGTTTTATGGCATCAATCACTCAATGGGCATGAGTTTGAGCAAGCTCCAGGAGATGGTGAAGGACAGGGAACCTTGGGGTGCTGCAGTGCATGAGGCAAAGAGTTGGACACGACTAAGTGAATGAACAACAACCAAATTCCAGATTGTTAGATTTTTGCTTTGAAGACTAAAATAGCATGACACCCCACCTCAGTTATCTCTGGTAAGAAGTGAAAATAAGAAGTGATGAGTCTTTATTTCAAGCTACACAGACAAAGGAAAATTTTTATACCATTTGCTTACTTCTTCTCGAACAGGGCCAAGTTGCTCCATAAAATCTTACTAATTAAAACCAAAACTAAAAGAAGCTTCAATTTCCAAAAATTTTTAAACACAATGCTTTGCTATTTCAGACATCAAACTATAAATTAGGAAAATAAAAGAAGGAAACTTTTGCCCCTTAATGTATTACAACACAGCCTCCACATTCATCTTTGTTTCAGTTAAAGTCTATTTATCTTCCAATGAGTCATAAAACTCCTTTGAATCAGTCCCTCATTTCTTTTAAAATTAATTATTACTAAGAACTAGGCTATAGTTTTTACATAGGTAATCATAGGTTATTCATATATTTACTTGGAATATAGTTATCACATGTTAATACATGATACTACATGTAGTAACTGCTAATGTAGTTACCTTAGTCATGTATTACTAATGAGTAATAGTACTCCAATCACTGCAGATGGTGATTGCAGCCATGAAATTAGAAGACACTTACTCCTTGGAAAGAAAGTTATGATCAACCTGGATAGCATATTGAAAAGCAGAGACATTACTTTGCCAACAAAGGTCCGTCTAGTCAAGGCTATGATTGGATCATGAGTGGTCATGTATGGATATGAGAATTGGACTCTTAAGAAAGATGAGTGATGAAGAGTTGATGCTTTTGAACTGTGGTGTTGTAGAAGACTCTTGAGAGTCCCTTTGACTGCAAGGAGATCCAACCAGTCCATTCTGAAGGAGATCAGTCCTGGGTTTTCTTTGGAAGGAATGATACTGAAGCTGAAACTCCAGTACTTTGGCCACCTCATGTGAAGAGTTTACTCATTGGAAAAGACCCTGATGCTGGGAGGGGTTGGGGGCAGGAGGAAAAGGGAACGACAGAGGATGAGATGGCTGGATGGCATCACCGACTCAATGGACATGAGTTTGAGTGAACTCTGGTAGTTGGTGATGGACAGGGAGGCCTGGCGTGCTGCAATTCATGGAGTCACAAAGAGTCAGACACAACTGAGCGACTGAACTGACTGAACTGAATAGTAATATAAAAATGATACTTTAAATCAATCATAAAACAAAAAATACAATGCAAATTATAATATGGGAAAAACAGATTTTTAATTATGATTAACAATTGTTATTTTTAACAAATAAAAATTATAATTTACCATTATGATGTAGCTGATATAACAAATTAAATTTTAGTAACAAGGATATAATAGCTAAAATTTCCTGAGAACTTGCTATTAATATATGCAGGCACTGTCTAAGCGTTTATTGTATAAACTCATTCAGCAATGGAATGTTCTTCTCCTCCTTGATTTACTTTGGAGAGGAGGAGTAGAGGAAGGTTATTCTTAACAATAATACTATTTATGCCAAAACAAGTCATCATTTTGTATTTTAGAATTCATAGAATTATTATTTCACAATACATATGTATAACATGACCATACAAGAATAGCACTGCCAATTTGGAAATGTTTAGTCAATTGTGGGTCAATAAATTTATTAGTGTTAGTTTTCTGTATTAACTTCATTCATCTATTCATTTTAAGAATAGTTCCTACTACTTTCCAGCCAATGGGAGCAAATGCAAATGTGAATAAAACAGAAAGTATTAAATCATCCCAAAGCAACTTTACAAATACAAATTGTGATAGTTTTTATAAAGGAAAAGCATATTTTATAAAGAAAACATTAAATAAAGAAACAATTTCGAGTGAGACTGAGAGAGATATCACTAAATGTGATCCTTAATGAGACCCTTGAAGAGCAGAACCTCTGAGCAAAGGTTTTCAGGGAGAAGCATTTCCAGAGCACTTTTTGTCAGAAATCCCTGATGTCAGTGAGCCCTGTGTCTTTAATGAATGAAATAATCAGAGTGGAGAAAACAAAATAAAGAAATTCTGAGGCGAGGCTAGAAGGGCAGGCACGGACCAGGGCCTGGTGGTCTACATGAAGGTTGAATAATTTGACTCCAATGCAGTGGGAAGGTTTTTAAGTGGTTTTATGGAGGAAACGTGGCTTCTTCAAATTCCCTGGGCTAGATTCTTACTCTCTTTCTGCCTCCATTGCAAACTGGGAAATACGAGCTTTACTTAGTGCCCAGACCTAAGCTTCTAGGAAGGATTTTACTCTAAAGCTGAACTTTCAGGGGCCAACTGCAGAAGTTTAACTTAAGTCAAATCTGAGTCCAGTTTCTAGATGCCATTTAAAGATCTCTCCCAAGGAGATATGGTAACCTTTGCTTTCCCACTTGTATTTTCCAACATTACAATAGTCTAAAGATAACTGCCATTTCCCACAAACTGAACAGATGATTGCTGCTGCTGCTGCTGCTGCTGCTGCTAAGTAAAATCAGTCGTGTCCGACTCTGTGCGGCCCCATAGACAGCAGTCCACCAGGCTCCTCTGTCCCTGGGATTCTCCAGGCAAGAGTACTGGAGTGCATTGCCATTGCCTTCTCCAGAACAGATGATTAAGCAAGTGCAAAAAGGTTAAAAGCTTTACAGATGGTATCAGATAAAAACAGTGCTATTTCAGAAGAAAGAAACGAGAAAGAGCTCTGCATAATGAAAACTGGACATTTGAAAACTTCCTTTATTATAAGCTTCAAGTGAAAAAATAAGAGAATTAGTTTACCATTTATGGCATGGGGCTTCCCTGGTGGCTCAGAGGTTAAAGCGTCTGCCTCTAATGCGGGAGACCTGCGTTTGATCCCTGGGTCAGGAAGATCCCGTGGAGAAGGAAATGGCAACCCACTCCAGTATTCTTGCCTGGAGAATCCCATGGATAGAGAAGCCTGTGGGCTACAGTCCATGGTGTTGCAAAGAGTCAGACACGACTGAGTGACTTAACTTTCACTAACTAGTGATGCTGGTTTAATGGATGCAGCTCCCAAAATGTCAGTGGCTTAACATTAGTTCCTCTGCTCAAGTCAAGGGCAAAACTGCTCTTCTTGATCAGATGATTCTCCTCCAAATGGTAAGTCAGGAATATTTTCTTCTAATTGATAACTGCCATCTTGAAAATGTGATTTCCAAGATTTCCATGCTCACCTATATATCAAACCTCACAAAGAGCAAAAATCAAAGATATTTATATGACCCAAGGCTGGAATCTTGTCCCAGTTCAAAGTTCAGAATTCATTGCCTAGAGCTCAGTCCTACATAATTTCTTAGAGTATGGGACAGACAACCTGGCTGTGTACCTCAGTGGAAGTGGAGGTGGGTTGGATTAGCAGTCCTATAGTCTCTGATAATACAAGGCTGCCTTAGGACATATATTTCTAGAAATTCTGCAATGCAAAGTGGTCAACAACATTCAGGCAAAGAGATCTAGATTTATGAGATTAAGGAAAGCCCCCCACCCCCCCCCCCCCCCAAAAAAAAAAAAAACCAAACTCAAAACAAGAGCTATTTTGTCCCACTCATAGCAATGTTCTTATCTGGTAACCTGTAAAGAGTCTTATCTTTTCTCTCTTGCCTCATTATTTGTCCAGCTTGTGAGAATGGTAATCATACCTAGCTGATGATATGTAAGCAAATCCTAGTGAGGAAGCAAACATTACTGTGTCTTCTTGGGAAACATTTTAATCATATGAGTGATTTTAATTGTCCCTGTTGTATAAATACAGCATTACAAGTTGTTTTTTTTTTTTTTTCCTTCATGAATCACTGCCTCTTCTCCTATAATCAGTCTTCTTCATTTAACATCTATCTGCAATTGGAATATTTTACTAATATGAAAAATATCCTAATTTTGCTGAGTGGCCTCTAGAAGAAAATTTTAGCCTCATGTGCAATTTAGAATTAATGTTGAGAAGTATCTTAATGACTAAAAGAAGGGAAAAAGTGGTTAAAAAAGAAAGAAGCACAATGAAAAAAAAAGAAATAATTAGGTCTTATTAATAGACATCTTGGTTAAGCAACTTCTATATAATTAAATGTTTTGTAACTTTTTTCTTAAAAATTATCCTTCCATGAGTAATGCCAAAAAAAAAAAAAAAAAGGTCTGCGGTACTATTTCAGATTTCAGTTGTAAATTAAAGAATATATAAAGAAAAACTGATATAGCACTCTGCTTGCAGTATGGAGATTGATTTAAAAGAGGCAAAAGTGGAAACAGATTGATTAATGATTACATTTGACAAATGACTACATTTGCTTAAGTGAGAGGGCTTGGATCATTTACCAGCATCTCTGATGGGCTTCCCTTAGCTCAGGTGGTAGAAAGGAGACCCTGGTTTGATTCCTGGGTCAGAAAGAACTGCTGGAGAAGAGAAAGGCTACCCACTTCAGTATACTTGGGCTTCCCTTGTGGCTCAGCTGGTAAAGAATCTGTCTGCAGTGTGGGAGACCTGGGTTTGATCCCAGGATTGGAAAGATCCCCTGGAGAAGGGAAAGGCTACCCACTCCACTATTCTGGCCTGGAGGATTCAGTGGAGTGTTTAGTCCATAGGGTCGCAAAGTGTTGGGCATGAGTGAGTGACTTCCACTTTCTGAAGATGAAGAGAAGTTTAAGTTGATGAAAATGAAGCTGAAGCTACAGAACATTTTAAATGTAGCACTGACAGACTGGCATGGCAGGTTATGTAGGGAAGGTGAGAAAAAGAGACATCAAAACTAACTCTTCATTTTCTACCATGAGCAATGGTATGAATATAGATTCCATAAACTAAAATGGAGAAAATTAGAATCTAGATGTGAAAGATCAAGCGTTCAGTTCAGGGCATATTAAGTCTGAGATACAAATATTAGCATACCTTAGCATTTTGATAGTTTTAATACTCTGAGAATAGATTAGAGTTAAAAATAAGTAATCCCAGTAGTGAACCTTAAGAAAATGGGAATGTGCAGGGGTACTACTTGCAATTGTCAGCTGACATGAGGGCAAACCTGACAGAATCCCTAACCTGTGGTGTCTGCACTAAATTCTGTTAGTGACAGAACTGAATTAAATTGTAGGCAATTCAGCTGGTGTCAAGGAGAATCCTTGGTGTATGGAAACACATACACACACATTTGCTGACAAAAGTATTGTTTGTGTAAGTAAAGCTTAAACACAGCTGGAGAATTTCTCCAACTCAGAAGTCATCAGGGACTAATGAGTCAAAAGTGGTACAAAGAAAGTAAAGATGACCTTTAGTCAATTATTTTGGTAAATTTTGCTTTGAAGGATTCTACAGTGACAGGGAAGAGGCAGATTTAAATGATTTTTTTTTTTAAGTTGGAAGACATACAACTTTTTATAATATTTAAAGGAAAAATGGAAAGGGAAAGATCAAGGAAATAATGTAGAAAAACAATGGAGCAAAACCCTTGAGAAGAGAGAATGTAACTGTGGTGTCATGTGGTATTCAACTTCCTTTGAAAGCAATGAATCATGATGATGATGATGTGATGAAGATGATGAAGGTCAAAATATGAAAGAGGAGTTACATTTATTTATTATTTCTGACATTTACAGGGAGAAAAATGAGGAAACTTAGAGTGATGATTTTAGCCATTTTAGATGATTTTAGCCATACATGAAATCATCCAGCCATGATGTGGTGAGTCAAACATTGAAAACACCAATATGTCTGTCTCCAGAGCCTGTACTCTGAACTATTTAATTAATCTGTTTTTCTGTTTTATATCTTTCCAGAGATGTTAACAGAGTCATTAATTTATTTTTTCTTATTTCATGGGTTTAGAGAAGACACATGGTGTTTCACCATCTTTTATCAGATTAGATAGAGATTCAAACACATTGAGAGATAAGGCAAAACAGCAAAACGGTGATTGATGGCAAATGATGAGCTTGTACATATTTACATGTGCTTATATTACACGTGTGTATTTTATGTTACATAAAAATCCCTATAGTAATTAATTCATTTCCTAACTCAAATTTTCAATGTGACTTTTATCACTTTTCTCTGGAATTTTGTTTTTAAAACACATTAATAATAAGCAACAAAAAGTGGTATCAGTAATATATAAATATATTCTAATAAAATTATATTATGACATTAATATTTTTAAATGTTAACATTAGAAACTAGTTTCATAAAACTTTAAAGAGTATATATCAAATATGAGATGTTCTTTGGGCTCAATAAATTATACTGTCATAAAATATTACTTTTCTGCTCTATGAAAGTACATTTACAAATATGAATAGTATATAATAACAAACAAAAATCTTATGAATTAAAATGTCATTTGCTTCTGTACAGCAAAAGAAGCCATCAACAACAAAAACAAGACAACTTATTGGAATGGGAGAAAATATTTGCAAATCATGTATCTGAAAAAGAGTTAGTATCTAAAATAACTCATACAATTCAACAGCAGAAAACAATCTGATTTTAAAATGGGCAAAAGACTTGAAGATAAATTTTTACAAAGAAGACAGACTAATTACCACTAGGATGTGGCAAGATACTGAACATCACTTATCATCAAGGAAAAGCAAATCAAAGACACAATGAAATGTCACTTCACACCTGCTAGAATGGTTCTTTTCAAAAAGACAAGAAGCAACAAATATTGTGAAGGATGTAGAGTAAAGGAAACCTTTGTACTAAATTAGTGGGAATGTAAACTGCTGCAGCTAGTATAGAAAACACTATGGAAGCTCCTCATATGAATCAAAATAGAATATTATCCAAAAGAGAATATGATCCATCTTTCCCACTTCTCATTATTTATTTGAGGGAAATGAAAACAGTAGTTTAAAAAGATAAATGCACTCTCATTGTTCATAGCAGCATTATTTACAATAGCTAAGACATGGAAGCAACCAAGTATCCTTTGGCAGAAAAATAAATAAAGAAGATTTGAGTTAGATAGATATATACAGATAACAGTTCAGTTACCCAGTTGTGTTCAACTCTTTGTGACCCCATGGACTGCAGCACACACACCAGGCCTCCTACCCATCACCAACTCCTGGAATTTACTCAAAATCATGTCCACTGAGTCAGTGATGCCATCCAACCATCTTATCCTCTGTTGTCCCCTTCTCCTCCCACCTTCAATCTTTCCCAGCATCAGGGTCTTTTCAAATGAGTAAAGTCTTCGCATCAATCAGTCTTTCCAGTGAATATTCAGGACTGATTTCCGTTAGGATGGACTGGTTGGATCTCCTTGCAGTCCAAGGGACTCTCAAGAGTCTTTTTCAACACCATAGTTCAAAAGCATCAATTCTTCAGTACTCAGCATTCCTTATAGTCCAACTCTCATATCTATACATGACTACTGGCAAAACCATAGGTTTGACTAGATGGACCTTTGTTGGCAAAGTAAATGTCTCTGCTTTTTACTATGATGTCAAGTTTGGTCATAACTTTTCTTCCAAGGAGCAAGCATCTTTTAATTTCTTGGCTGTAGTCACCATCTGCAGTGATTTTGAGCCCCCCAAAATAAAGTCTGTCATTGTTTCCACTACATCTATATACAGATATAGATACATATTTAAAAAATAAGGAAATCTTGCCATTTGCTACAGCATGCATGAATCTTGAGGGCATAACACTATGAAATTCAAAGCATTTGCTCCTTGGAAGAAATGCTGTGACAAACCTAGACAGCTTATTGAAAAGCAGAGGCATTACTTTGCCAACGAATGTCTGTATAGTCAAAGCTATGGTTTTTCCAGTTGTCATGTGTGGATATGAGAATTGGACCATAAAGAATGCTTAGGGTTGAAGAACTGATGCTTTCAAAGTTTGGTGCTGGAGAAGAGTCTTGAGAGCCTCTAGGACTGCTAGGAGATCAAGCCAGTCAATCCTAAAGGAAATCAACCATGAATATTCATTGGAATGACTGATGCTGAAGCTAAGTTCCAATACTTTGGCCACTTTATATGAACAGCCAAGTCATTAGAAAAGACACTGATGCTGGGAAAGATTGAAGGCCCACAGAGAAGGAAGTGACAGAGGATGAGATGGTTGGATGGCATCAATGACTCAATGGACATGAGTTTGAGCAAGCTCTGGGACATGGTGAATGACAAGGAACCTTGACATGCTATAGTCCACAGGGCTACAAAAAGTCAGACACAACTGAGCAATTGAATAAAAACAATACTAAGGGGAATAAGTCATATAGAGAAAGACAAATTCCATATGATCTCATTTACATGTGGAATATAAAAATAACAATCTCATAGAAACATCAAACTGCTTGGTGTTTGCCAGAGGACGAGGTGATACATGGATGAAGGTGATCACAGGTGAACTTCCAGTTATAAACTCAGTAAGTGTGTGAATATCATGTACAGCATGGCGACTATAGTTAACAACACTGTACTGTGTATTTAAAAGTTGCTAGAAGAGTAGATTTTAAAACCTCTCATTTCAATAAAAAAATGTATAACACACGTACTGATCTGTAATGGTAATCTTACAGTATATACAAATATTAAATCATTATGTTGTACACCTGAAACTAATACCATGTTCTATGTCAATTATATCTCAATTAAAAAAAAAAAAAGCAGCCCATTCCAATTAGTTTGTAAGGACAATTTTTTGATGGCAAGAAATGGAAATTTTAATAAAACCTTAACTCAAGAAAAAGTACTGTAAGACTCTTAAGTTTGAACCTTCAGGTAAAATGTACATAATCTTCACAGTAGTAAGGAATTATACACTATATTGTTAGTAACTATATTCTAACCAGAATAGTCACATAAAAATAGATATGTGACTGAGCCTGAGAATGGCAGTCATTAGTTATAATTTCACGACATTCTGTTACTTTTTTTTAAAAAAAGTATGAATTAAAACAAAATTAAAAATGGAACAAAAAGCTAAAGGAGTGTAAGATTTATAATGAGAAAAAATGTGATGTGTGTGTGTTAAAAAATAATCCATTTAGAGAAATATTGTGACATAACAGGACTTTAAGCAACTCAGAGTGACTCTGCCTGTAGGACTCTAGTGTTTGTCCCCTGTATATTTTGTGAGACACGATTAAAAATGCTTACTAAAAACTACAATAATTAAAAAAAAAACTAAATACAACTAAAAGACTATCAAAAGTGAAAAATGAGTATTTCAAATATCATGCTGAAAAAATGGGAAAAAGAATGCCTTTTAACACGTGACACTACAACAGAAATATATTTATTGGAAAAGTGAATCTTGACACCATCTCATTTAAAGCTTCTGGAGAAAATACAGGAGAACATTTTAACAATTGAACATTTTCATATTCACTATTTCAATAAAAAATCCTAGTTTCAACAAGACAAACTAATCCAAGAATTTACAGCTTTTCACTCCCAAATTAAAAGCAGTAAGATCTCTGGCAGTGTGGCCACATACAGGTGCTATGAACGGGACCAGAGATTGTGATGGGACTGTAAAAGGATGCAGGAAAACTCCAGCAACTGCAGACAGGGCTGAAATTCTACATAGGCAAAAGAAATTACCCTTGGAAAATAAACGGGCTCCTCCTTCCATCAAAACCACTGTAACAGAGGAGGAAAACCCAAGGTTGATGGAGAAGAGTGGAATTGGTGCAAAGAGGGAAAAAGGAACTTCAAGAACTACATCAACTTGGGACTTCCCCTGGTGGTCCAGTGGCTAAGACTCTGAGCTCTCAAAGCAGGGGATACAGGTTTGATCCCTGGTCAGGGAACTAGGTTCCCACTTGCCATAACTAAAGATTCCACAGGCGGCAGAACAACAAAAAGATCCTGCCTGTCATAACTGAAAAGGATTGCAAATGCTGCAACAAAGGTCATGTGTGCTACAACTAAGACCCAGTGCAACTTAATTAATTAAAAAAGAACTAGATCAGCTTTCCACAGCTGGGTCCCCAGTATGCTAGTCATCTGACTAGTTTGTCTGTTGCCACTTTCCAGCCTCTTTCTATTCTGCTTTATATCTCAAAGACCTGGAAAATCCAAAAGTTACATCTCCTAGACTTTCCTTCATGCTGGATTAGTTCAGATCTCACCAATGGAAAGCTCTAGAAGAAAGCAGAAATGTGAGGGAGGAATTTCTTTTCTTTTTTCTGCTCCCAGTAGCATGTCTGTCTATTATGTTGTCTGTCTATTATGTTGTCTGTCTATTATGTTGTGGCCTGAGACTTGAGTAGCCTTTGAAATTTCGACAGAGCATCAGAGACTTTGGATAGCAGTGTAGAGCTGCTTTTGGACTCTGATTTCCTCACTCTTTTTTTCCCCCCAGCAGTATAAAAAGAGCTTCTGATCATTATTAATATCAAGGATATATCTACTTCCTCCTTTCAATTGGTCCTGAAACTTTTGTAAGAAATTCTTTGTATTTTTTTTTTCAATATTTATAATGGTTTTAGTTTTCCTGCATGGAAGATGAGAGATACACTGAGAGATTTTTCATGAAAGGAAAGGATGATTCTAGTTTAGCTAAATTAAAGTGACATCACTGATACACTGGGGTCAGGGAGAGGGAATAACTCAACACAGCAGTGACTTTCTCTATTATTTTCTTCATCCTGGGAATTATTTACTTTCCACATATAAGTGAAACGGTTAAAGAAACACAATGGTAGAAATACTCAAATACTGATGGATTAATTCCAATGATCACCACTTTTGTGTTCCCTTATAAAATTGACATAATACTAAAACTTTTGTTCGTAGAGTTGTTATGAGATTTAAATGAGTTAAAGAAAATAAAGTACTTAGTATAAGCCCTAAAGTATAGAAAGAAATGGTAGTATTAGGGACAGAAGATACAGCAGTAATTTTGAGTGGTAATCACTCAGATTTCTGATCTAAGTGCTGTGAGATAATAAATGGATGTTGTTTTAAGTTACTAAATTTCTGATAGCTTGTACCGCAAATCCTAACAACTTCCCATCTGATTAACATGAAATCACATTCCACCTTTAAGTCTACAATACACCTTTTATGGTTTCCTTCTAAACAAAGTTTCCTTCTAAAAGACACCTTGTTTATATCGTCTCACATCAACGAACCCACAGTATCTTCATTAAACTGTCCCGATTTTAACTGCTCAATATATATATAGTAATGTACTATTAAGTTACAAAGATTTTGTAAGTGGCAAATCTACATTCAATTCACAGCTCAAATATATATTGTGACAGTAAGCAAAGGACTTAAAATTCTGATTTTCAGAGTCTTTCTCAATTTAAAACAGTCACACATTGGTAAACTGCTGGGCAACTTCTAACGAAGATTTTTTGGGGTTTTTTTTTTTGGAGAATTTTTTTGGTGGACAGAAAGTTTTAGTATATTTTGAAAACTTTAATGCCTTTTAGGTAGGACAAACATTCCAAGATTCATCATAATCCCCACCCATTCCCCTTGACTTAATCTTTTATCTATTTTCCCATTACTATCTGACTTTTCAAATAATTAGATGATGCTTCTTCTGGACAAGAACTTCAAAGAACAAAATTAAGTAATTTTGAGAAAAAATCTAAAATTTAACAGGTTTGAGGAAGAAGAGAGAAAACAGAACAGGAACAATCAGAACAGTAGGGCAAAAATAAAAAGGGCTGATAACCATCCTAAAGAACTGTATAGTATTACCAAGGATGAAATAGACTTTTCTAAGGTAACAACAGCAAAAACAATTTTCAATCGATGATGCTAGAGAAAATTCTGAATTATTTTATTCTATAAAAACTGATACAAGACAATTGTTGAAGAATAATTAGAAATTATTAAAGAATATCCAGTGAAAATGTATGAACATTAATTTTTGTGTTTAAGTTGATTTTTATGTAAGTCTTGTAGAATTAATGAGGATACTTGGGACTCGACTTTGTGTAGGGTCAAATACATAGAAAATATTTACAAGAATTGAACAAACATAAGCTTCATTGAAAGTCTTTGTGATTAAAAAAGAAAACAATGGTATTTACAATGATGCCAAGGTTTGAATATATAAAAGTATTTCCATTTAAAGTGAAAGCGGAAGTCACTCAGTCTTGTTCTGCTATTTGCAACCCCATGAACTGTAGCCTGCAAGTGCTCCTCTGTCCATGGAATTCTCCAGGCCAGAATACTGGAGAATGTAGCTGTTCCCAGGGCATTTTCCCAACCTAGGGATCAAACCCAGGTCTCTGGCATTGCAGGTTGATTCTTTCCCCTCTGAGCCACCAGGGAAGCCCATTTCCTTGTTTGACTTTAGATATTTTCTCCCTTTACCTTTATCAAAGAAAACACCACAAGTATTAACACTGGCAGTTGATTCATTTGTTTAGAAATAAAAAAAATATGTCTTTTAGAAAAAGTTGTCAGTTAGCCAAAGGAAAAATGATGTGCAATTACAGTTCTTTATTCAAAATGTCCTGGAAAATAACATTTTAAGCATTCTTTTGAATCTTAAAGTCTCATTAGTATTTCATTAAATTTTCCAATATAAGGTGAAAAGGTATGTGATGCTAATAAGGGTAAAAGAAGAAGAAAAAAAGGCTTTATGAGAAATGGCAGCAGACTGAAAAAATTATTAAGTGAAAATTTAATTAGTTGAAGCCCAAATGCTAACAATGGAATAACCAAGTTTAATTTTTCTATTAATAAAGTCAGTCCTTGGAGTAGATTGATACTGGTGAAGAAAAATATTTAAATTTTAATTATCCCAAGCTTCATAATTGGAAACACAGTTTATACTCAGCTTTTACCTCTTTGAAAATAAAGGGATTATCCATGACCTAAAAGTGTCACATTCTAGGAGAAAAACATGTTAAAGCAGGGTTCTTCTTGGGTCTCTGCTGCTGCAGGGAAAATTGCTAACTTTAGAAAGATTGTACTATTTCCACTATGATCTACAAATGTTAGTAACTATTGGAATACAAAAATATTATTAACTTTTTATTAATTTTTAAAACACATAATTATACATTATCAAATGTGCTCATACAAATATTGTAGAATATCCATGGCATTCTTTATTTAGCCAATAACATAAAAATAAATGTACTTTGAAATATAAATGCAGAATTAGAACTACTAGAAATAAATGAAAATCTTTTCAGCAAGCACTTTTTCACTGTCATTTATTCAAAATTACAACTGTCAATTTTTCAACCACTTGCCAATAATTCTTTCCTATAGTTGAACAGAATTCCATTACCCCAGGCTAAATATTAATACTAAATTATCACTCACATAGGATTAGCTTTTTTTTTTTTTCTTGATATCCTCATTGCATTAGACCAGATAACTTCCCAAAACAATTTTGGGAAAAGCGTTACTTGTCTATCGCAATAACTAGGATTCTGATATAGATATTCATTTATTTAGCCAGAAATAAAATAATAATTGTCCTAAAAGCAAAAAATGTGAGACTTTTGTTAAATGGACAAACAAAACTCTGATGCTGTGTATTCATCTATTATTTATCAAACGTTAAAAGCTCTCACCACCTACCATGAATATACAAATACTACATGTAAAACACCTCTCTTTGAGAACAACCTGAAGAGTAGCAGAACAGCAGTTCTACAACCAAGAATATAAAGAACCACACAGAGTCTGTTAGGAGAAGTAAACTAGTCCAGGCCCACATCCCTGGCAGGCAATCCAGCTGAGAAAAGGCGTGTCACAAACTTAGTGAAAGTGAAAAGGGATGTCAGTCCTTAGGAGTGAGTAGTTTGAGCCCCAGATTGGGCATCCCTACCCTGGGGACAAGTACAGGAAGATGATCCCTTTAACTTGTTTAGAAACCCAACAGGGCTTGCTGGGAGAACCTGAGGACTGTAGGAAACTAACACTGCACTTAAAAGACAAATGAACAAACTTACTCCCACTCACAGCACAGGGGCAGCAGAATGATAAGCACTTGGCAAGGTTGCCAGAACATCCCCAGACCTACTCTTGGCTCTGGCTCCAATCCCACCCCCAAGGAAGTGGCCTCAAGCATGCCCTGGGAAAAGCTCTGTCTGCATGGGACCCAACTCTACCTTACTGGCTCCAGCTCACCTCCCCCAAAGTGACAGTTTCCAACCCTCTCTGGAAGAAGCCCTGGTCTACACTGGACTCTGGCTCTAGCCACCCTCCCAAACTCTGCTAAGAGAGTTGCTTCTGACACATCCTGGGAAAAGCCCTGACATCCGCTAAGCTCCATTTCCAATTCTCATTACCCAGCCAAGATGCTGGCTTCCGAGTTGCCCCAGGGAAACCCACTGTGCTAGCTTCAGATTCAGCACTCCCAGCAAAGCGACCAGGCATACAGTTTGCATAGGGATGCTCCCACAAAACGACATGCTTTCAAGGCCTGTAAAAGTGACTGTTTCACCTAATATCATAGAAACAGACATAGAAGATCAAAGAAAATGAGGGAACAAAGGAATATGTTCCAAATATAAGAACAAGATAAAATCTTGGGGGAGGGGGTGGAACTAATAAAGTAATTTATCCAGTAAAGTGCAAAGACAAGGTCATAAAAATACTCACTGAACTTAGCAGAAAAATGAAGGAACACAGTGAGAACTTCAACAAATAATTAGAATTATATAAAAGAACTGATATGGGCAACTGAAATGCAATATACTAAAATGAAAAATATACCATAGGGAATCAACAGTAGATTAAGAAGTATGGAAATCTAGATCAACAATCTGGAAGACATGTAAGAATTAAAGATTTTAAAATTAAAAAAATAATAAATTAATTAATAAAAAAAAAAACAATCTGGAAGACAGAGTAGTGGAATTCACTCAAGCAGAACTGCAAAAAAGAAAAAGAAAAGTTTAAATGAGGATAGTTTAAGGTACCTTTGCGATAACATGAGACATACTAATATTCTCACATTCTAGGGTTCCCAGAAAGAGAAAATAGGACAGAAAATTTATTTGATGAAATAATGGCTGAGAATTTCCCTAAACCTAAAGAAGGAAACATGTAAAGACAAATCATAATTAAAAATGTCAAAAAATAAAAATTAAGAGAGAATTTTTAAGTCAGCAAGGTAAAGAGTCTCATACAAGAGAACTCCCATAAGGTTAACAGCTGATTTTTTTTTTTTTTCCCTCAGGAGAAATCGTGGAGGTAGAAGGGAGTGGCATGATATATTTAAAGTACAAAAGCCTTCAACCAAGGATACTCTACTCAACAATGTTATCATCCAAAATTGAAGGAGATAAAAAATTTCCCAAGAAGCAAAAACTGAGTTCATCACCAGTAAACCATTCTTATAAGAAATATTAAAAATACCTATCAATAATCAGTCTAAATACAAATGAGCTGAAAGCCTAAATCCAAAAACATAGTGATTCAACAGTTTAAAGAAGGGGAGGGAGGTGGGAGGGGGGTTCATGTTTGGGAACACATGTAAGAATTAAAGATTTTAAAATTAAAAAAATAAAAAACTATTAAAAAAAAAAGAAATACCTTATAAAGGTTTCAAGTTAAATATAAAGTCAATGTTTAGGGCATATCATTGAGTATAGAGCAGTAATACTTAGGATTTCAATAAATATTGATCAGAAATAAGTTTTTTTTTAATATTGCAAAATGACTTAATAAAATGTTTAAATGATCTATATAATAAATGCAGGTAAAAGCTGGACAATTACATGATTTAATTGTGTTCTAATATGTCAATTATTTTCCTGTGAAAATAAGATGAACTCTGATTAAAATATTAATGGAATAAATTAATCACCACTTCATATAAAAGTTAAAAGATAAAGTATTAAAAATAACTATAACCACAATAACTTGCTAATGGATACACAAGATAAAAGATGCAAATTTTCGCATCAAAATTATAAAATCCATGTGTGCATGGGTGGGGATAGTAAAAGTGTAAAGCTTTATTTTGCATTTAAAGCTAAGTGGTTAAAGCTTAAAATAAACTGTTATAAATATGAAAAAAAATAAAGAAAACAAACAACAACAGCAACAAAAAAATACCCATTAAAATACTGCCTATAAGAGGAAATTTAGAGTTGAAGATGCACACAAATTGAAAGTGAGAAGATGGAAAAAAGATATAAAAAGCAAAAAGAAATTAAAAGAAAGCTAGGGTAGCAATGGTCATATCAGACAAAATAAACTTTAACCCAAAAACTGAAATAACGACAAAAAGGGGCACTACATAATGATATAGGGGACAATCCAACATGAGGATATAATGTTCATAAAAATATATGTTTATAACATGTAACATTGGAACACCTAAATATAAAAAGCAAATATAAACAGATATAAAAAGAAAAACTGACAGCAATACAATAGTAGTGGGGAACTTTAAACCCCGTTTATTAATGTATCAATGAACAGATCATTCAGACAGAAAATAAAGAAGTAGTAATGTTTAAGTACATATTAGACCAGATGTGCTAACATGGTAATAGATAACAGCATTCTATTAGAAAACAGCAGAATGTATTATTTTTGAATGTATACAGACATTCTCAAGGATAGATCACATATTAGGCCACTAAATAAATCTCAATATATTTAAGAAGACAGAAATATAATTAATCTTTTTTGACCACAATGGAATGAAACTGGAAATCAATAACAGGAAGAAAACTGGAAAAAAAATCAAAACACAAATAATTTAAGACTAAAAACATACTACTAAAAAAATCATTGTGTCAACAAAGAAATAAAAAGGAAAATAATGATATACCTTGAGACAAATGAAAATGAAAACACAACTTTCCAAAATCTATGGGATACTGTTCTAACAGGAAAGTTTACAGTAATATAAGCATAAATCAAGAAATGAGAAAAAAACCTCAAATAAGCCCCTAACTTTGCACCTAAAGGAACTAGAATAAACAAAGCTTAAAATTAGCAGAAGGAAATAAATAGTAAATATCATTGTGAAATAAATTAATAAATAAAGCAAAAAAATTTCTTGGAGACCAAACAAAAAATACTAGAAAAGATCCATAAAACTAAGAGCTGTTTTTTTCCAAAAGCTCAGCAAAATTGATAAAACTTTAAGCAAACAAACTCTGTATTACAGAGTAGCAAATACAAGTAGAAATAAAAGAGAAAATGTTACAACCAATAACACAGAAATACAATAATAAGAAAATACTCTGAACAGTTGTTCTCCAATGAATTGAACTACCTAGGAGAAATGGGTAAATTCATGGAAACATACAAATCCAGGACTAAATAAAAAAGAAATAGACAATATGAAAAGATTGAATGCCAGTCATGCAATTTAATCAGTAATTTAAAAAAAAAAAAACAGCAAACAGAAGTTCAGGACCAGACTGATTCATGGGAAATTCTACAAAACATTTAAAGAAGAGTTAGTACTGATCCTTCTCAAATTATTCTAAAAATTGTAGAAAAGGGAACACTTCCAAACTTATTCTATGAGGCCAATATTACCCTGAAACAAAAACACCACAAAAATAACACAAGAAAGCAATAGACCAATATTATAGTACAATTATAGACCAATATTACTGATAAACATAGATACAAAAATCCTCAACAAAAATCTAGCAAACTAAATTGAGTAATACATCATAAGATATATATATATATATATATATATATATATATATATATATATATGCATGCAAGATGAACTTAAAAGTCTTATGCTAAGTGAAATGTCAGATATAGAAAGGCAAATACTGTATGTTTTCACTTATATGTGGAATCTAAAGCAAAGCAAAAGCAAATAAGTGAATGAACATAACGCAGAAACAGGCTCAGAGATCAGAGAACAAAGGTTATCAGAGGTAAGTAATGTTGATAGCTGGGTGAAATAGGTGAATAGGATTAAAGACATACCTACCAATTATAAAATATATAACTGGGATACAATGTACAACACAGGGAATATAGTCAATAATATTATTATAAATGTGTGTGATGCATAATCTATAAAAGTATTGAATTACTTTTGTATACCTGAAACACATAATTTTAGATCAACTGTACTTCAATTTTTTAAAAAAAGCTAAAATCCTAAAATCTCTTTGTGAAGTTCTTGGAAAAGTCCCAGCCAGTATTATTAAGGATTGAGGATAACCTATTAGTAAGTGGGATTTTTTTCCCCCCAAACAAGTAATTTTTTAGAATCACTGTCAAATAAATAAGGGCTTCTCAGGAAAGACTATGCCACTTTTGGTGATAAAGACTCTTTTTTGGATGTCAGTACTGAAGGCTTAATTCTTTCTCAGAAGCACATTCTGCCTGCATGATTTGTAAGGGTTATTAAAAAGGAGAACAAACGGGAAGAATAGACTGCTCAGCTCTAGCACATGTCTATCCTTATTAAAGCTGAGTAATTAGTCCTCCAGTAAATACTATTAGTGCCTAAAGAACAATAATAGGACGGCTCAAGAACAAAAGATTCACTCACAAACAAAATGATATTTGTCTTCCACACTCGCTAGCCACTCTTATCCCAGTTTTGAAATCAGTTTTAAAGTTCAGCACGTAAAACCAATGATCTTCAGACAAATTGTCTTCAAACAATATAGTAATAAACAATATAAAGAACATGTGTCAAGTTTATCATAACACAAGCAAAATTTTAAAAATGATTTATGAATAATATAAAACTTGAAATTCCAGTGAATTTACATTTTTGTCAGGTTAGCTTTTCATTTTGTGAATTTTAGAGGGATGGATCATTCAATATTCCAATTCAGTCTCACTGATGAAATGTCATCAGAATATAGGAGATAGAATCTTTACTCTGTCTTCATAACGCTAAAACGATTTAGGAAATGGAAGCTCTCAAGTCTCAAACGAACTACTTTAAAAATTAGCAGATTTGTAGATTTTAAAGATTATTAACTATATAGTGTCTGATTAATATCTTAAATTTAGTCAAAACTCAGGAAAACAAAACAAAATGAATAGTGGGAAATATTTTCTTTTAATATTACACCATAACATAGTTTAACAAACCCACACAAGAGCTACTGAACTCTCCAAGAGAATATACCTGTATTTAATCTTTCAGGTTAACCTGTAGATTTCTATTCAGTAGAGAAGATTCCCCTAAAGGTTATGGTTTCATTACCTTGTAAGATACAATAATAAGCTTTGTGTATATCCAACCTAGCACTATTTTTCTAACATTTTAAAATACTTTTTCAAAATCCCTGTATCTGAAAGGTAATTGAAGCCATGTTTGCCATTTTATTGTCCCTACCAAATTAATGATTTGAATAAAATAGTCATCATATTGTATTTGTATGAGGGTCATAGTTGTAATTTTCTGAAAAGCATATTATCTGAAAAGTACTGAAAACCTTTTGAAAATGATAATTTATCACCTGTACAGATTATAGTCAGAGTTATTAGAAACAAAGTCCATTATTAAGAAAATAAAGCAGCAGGGACTTTGAATAATAAAATTTAGGGACATATTAGGCAACTATATTTTCCTGTCTCAAAATATTTTTGTTCTGCTCTTCTGCCTAGTGGAACTTGAAAGAGAAGGAAAAAAAAAAGGGGGAGAGAAAAAAAGAAAAGAACCTCTCATTCTGTTCAAACTGTTTTTTATTTTTCTTCAAAAGATGTATTCCATAATTCTAAACATATACTACTGTGCATTATCACATTTTGTGCACTTGATTTAGGGTGTATATAACTTGAGTAGTCTATGAATTTGCTAAAGAATTGTTGACAATCAGGATGCTATCTACATACTGAAAACAATCTTGAAGATGCATGGGAAAAAATTTGTATATTACTGTGTTAAATGTATGTTAAATTAAACATTATGGTATATGTTATGTTCCAAATTTCAAAACATCAGAAATGACTGATATCTAATGGATAAAACAGATATTACTGCTACTGCTAAGTCGCTTCAGTCGTGTCCGACTCTATGCGACCTCATAGACAGCAGCCGACCAGGCTCCCCCGTCCCTGGGATTCTCCAGGCAAGAACATTGGAGTGGCTTGCCATTTCCTTCTCCAATGCAGGACAGTGAAAAGTGAAAGCAAAGTTGCTCAGTCGTGTCCAACTCTTCGTGACCCCATGGACTGCAGCCTACCAGGCTCCTCCGTCCGTGGGATTTTCCAAGCAAGAGTACTGGAGTAGGGTGCCATTGCCTTCTCCAAAAACAGATGTTAAATAAGAAATAACACAAGACTAAATAATAACTGAGACTTCACTTTGACTTTTCACCTTCATGCATTGGAGAAGGAAATGGCAACCCACTCCAGTGTTCTTGCCTGGAGAATCAAAGGGACTGGGGAGCCTGGTGGGCTGCCGTCTATGGAGTCGCATAGAGTTGGACACGACTGAAGTGACTTAGCAGCAGCAGCAGCTGCAGCAGCATGCTAGGAATTATGGGAGAACTAAATTAATGAGAAAGAAGAACTGATAGCTGATGGAAAAATAGAAAATAAAATTTATAAAAACACAGGATTACTTAGTTTTCAGAGTCCCTTACTTTCTTGTAAACCATAATTAAGTAATATATATATACATATATATACCATCAAATTTGCATCCAACAGAAATGATCTTCAAAATAAAATTAACCTGCCTACAGTAAATTTAACAAATTTCTTTTTATTTTTCTCAGGCAAACAGACATTCAGAGGTAGAAATCCAGTGATGGCTACAGATTCTCAGTGATGCTTTCGTAAAAATATGATTTTTTTCTCTCTCTCCTCTAACATCAACATTCTGTTTATTTTTATGCTATTGATTTTGCATCAAGGTCACAAAATTACTGCTACACTTCTAAATATCAGTGTTCCAAGCAGGAAGAGGTGAATGGCTATACTATCTTGCAGACACTGTTTATATTCTATTGACAAAACTGTTTTGGAATACCACCTGACAATACTCTTTAGAATAGCAATTAATATTTAGCATTTTAGATTTTAAATCAATATATGTCTTTTTATTTTCTCCTCCCTTTCTGTTTAGATTTCTGTTATGCTTTATGTGTTCAGGAAATTACTTCAGAAAAGCATAAGAAAAGCATTATAAAGTTAGGTAGATATTTCTTCACGGGTCTGAAACAAATTTGTGATTTCAGTATATAAAGAGTTGAACATGACCATGCAGCTGAGCACCAACAATGAAGGAAGACAGACTAGATAGTAAGTTATATATATATATATTATAGGAAAAAGGCTTACTAGTGTAGACTTGCCATGATAACAGAAATGGGAAGCCCTGTTATCATCTTAAGGTAAGATATATTTCACCCAGATTTTCATAGGGAGTGTTTCCCATAGGACACTCTTTAGAGTCATAAAATTATAAGTATACTTTCTCAAATATATGAGGCAATGAAAGGGAGCAGGACCCTGTGATCCTCCCAGGTACAAATCCTTTCCATGTCCTCTGTATCTCATTTGTAGGAAAGAATTTCATTCAGCTTCTTTGCTCTTCCTTTAGTTCCAAAAGTCAGGTGCAAACATTTGCTTGTCAGGAAAGGGAGAAAATGCAGAAACAAGGAAGGAGCAACAACAACAACAAAAAAAACAAGAGTGTGATGATAAAGCAGGGTCCTTTTTCCTTTTCAAGGAATAAACATAGCAATATCTTTTTTTTTTTTTTTCTTCTGCAGCATCCAAGACTTCCAACTGGATAGAGGATGCTAAATTCAGGCCGAGAACAAGATTCCTGGAGCACCACCCTGTTATCTCACCACCAACAAATCAGAAGAAAGTTTGCTCACAGTGGAGGATAATGAAGACTGACCCACTCCCAAAATGATGAACGTCACTTTCTTGCTTTTGAAACTTTCATGGCTGAGCAGAATCTTCAGAGTTGGTTTTTGGAAATTAGTCTATCTTCTCTCGAGTTTGCTGGCCTCCTGAGTAAAGCAGTCTTTCCTTTTCCAACCAACACCTGCCTCTTGAGTATTGGCTTTTGAGTGGCAAACAGCTGAACCTGTTTGGTAACAGTAATATAGAGAAAGGCTAAGATGTCAACTATAACTTTATTTGGGTGATAAAATCTGAGGTTCATTTTATTGCTGTTTAAAATTTTTTCTAAGCATCTGGATTTTCAAAACTTTTTATGATAACAATTTTATAACCAAAAGAATTATAACCAAATAAACAGAAACCATTATGCATTCTTCAGGGCCAAACTGATTTTCTTTGTTGTCAAGACTTCCCTAATTTTCCCTAACAGATGTCATTGTTTTTGCTTCCCAGTCCCTCAGTTCTGTGGTGTATGTTTCCCATGGTACATTTCACAATCTATTGTGAACCAGAGAAAACTGTGTAATTGTCTTAGCTAGCCTACACCAAATCACATTCTGTTTGCTGCTGTGCTTAACAGAATGCCTTTATAAAGTAGACATTTAAGAAGAATTTGTTCAATGCATAGGTTATTTCTGTCTCAAATTTATTCTCATTTGTCAATATATATTTTTATTGGAGTAAAATTGTTTTACAGTATTGTATTTGTTTCTGCTATACAACAAAATGAATCAATCATATGTGTGTGTGTGTGTGTGTGTGTATATATATATATATCCCATCCTCTTGAGCCTTACTTCCGCCACCACTCCCCCACCTCTCTAGGTCCTCACAGAACACAGAGTTGAGCTTCCTATGCTTCATAGCAGGTTCCCAATAGCTATCTATTTTACACGTGGTGTTATATGCATGTCACTACTATGGAATATTGCTCAACCAAAGGTCTCCCTGGTGGCTCAGAAGTTAAAGTGTCTGCCTGGAATGCAGGAGACCAGGGTTCGATCCCTGGGTCAGGAAGATCCCCTGGAGAAGGAAATGGCAAGCCACTCCACTACTCTTGCCTGAAGAATCCCATGGAGGGAGGAGCCTGGTAGGCTACAGTCCATGGGGTCGCAAAGAGTCAGACAGGACTGAGCAACTTCACTCACTCATTAATAGGAATAAAACCGGGTCATTTGTAGTGATGTGTGTGGATTTAGAGTCTCTTACAGAGTGAAGCGAGTCAGAGAGAGAAAAACAAATATTGCCTATTAATACAGAATCTAGAAAAATGGTACAGATGAACCCATTTGCAGGGCAGTAATAGAGACATAGAAGTATAGACGGAAGGTATGGGCATGAAGAGGGGAAGGGAACCTGGATTGACATAAATATACTACCATGTGTCAATATAGTTTTAAAAGAAACTTTATAAAATCAAATGGTACAAGATCAAATGGTACAATCATTCAAGAAACTATTCCCAACTGCCTATGGCATTTTGTGACGACTGATATTTAAATTTTTTTTTCTTCCTCTGATAATTGAAACTAGACTGTAAACATGGAAAAACATGGAAAATGTACTGCAACTAATAAGTGTATCAATTATGATTATACATTCTCTTCATATTAGTTATTAATTTTAGACTGACCTCTGATTTCATAAGTCCTTCTAGATCATCCTACTGTATATTATAATCAAATGAAAAGGTGTGCTTTTTCTAACTAGGAAGACCTGCTACTCAAGCTTCCCCTGAGTTATTCATATTCTTATATTTTCCAATACATAAATATTAGAAGTTATAATATTTTCATTTAAATTTTAAAACATTTATTTAAAAAACTGACCAAAAAAAAAAAAGCACTGGTGAAAACATGATGCAACTAAAATTTTCATATATTACTAATAAAAATACAAAATGGAACAGCCACATGGAAAGTTTGGACATTTCTTATAAAAATGACATATACTTTTAATTCTTCACCAAGTTTGTCAGGCTCAAGCATCCATTTGCAATATTTACCACTAATTGTAATGCATGCCATAAATTTAAGCCTCACTTTTATCTTCTGCCTCATCTGGATTACACTTCATTCATTGTCTTACAGGGAGTTTGTTGATGATAAGATTAGAAGATCAAGAAATGGCAAGTGTAGGAGGGATTTTACACCATCAACTGTGACATAATGCATTTTACACAAGCAACTCACCTTCATCATTTACTGTCTCTGGTTTGGGGGTCTTATTTCTTACATTCTACTTATTTTGCTCCCCTGTTTGTGCTCTTTTGCTAAGGCCAGTGATTCTTAATTCAAGGCATCCCTCAGAACCACATGTAGACTTTTTTTTTTTTTTTTAATAAAGACCTAGGCTGTATCATGTGGTCCATCAAATCCTGCACCTGCTGGGTTAGTGACCCATAACTGTAGAGCAATAACAACAAAGAAGTTTTTCCTCTGTTATCAAGGTTCTGAACCCCACATCAGGCCTCCCAGCCTGGGGATCCAAGAAAGGGGCTGGGAATCCCCAGGGAACCTGGACTTAAAGGCCAGAAGGATTTGATTATAGGACTTCCACAGGACTGGGGGAAACAGAGGCTCCAGTCTTGGAGGGAACAAACAAAATCTTGTGTGTACCAAGACCCAGAGGGAAGGAGAAGTGACCACATAGGAAACTGAACCAAAACTACCTGCTAGTGTCAGAGGGCTTCCTGTGGAGGGGTGATCAGAGGAACTTACCACAGGGATAGGGCACTAGCAGCAGAAGGCTGGGAAAGTCCCCCTTGGTGTAAGCCCTCCTGGCATTCACCATTAACCCTGCCCTTGACTTTGTAGACCCTAGGGCTGGGTTGCCTCAGGTCAAACAACTACCAGGGAGAGAGTACAGTCACACCCACCAGCAGATAATTGGATTAAAGCTTTACTGAGCAAGGGCCTGCCCACCAGAGCAAGACCCAGTTTTCCCATCATCAGTCCTTTCCATTAGGAAGCTTGCACAAGTCTTTCAGGCTCTTCCATCAGAAGGCAGAAGAAGCAAGAAGAAGCACAGTCCCACAGCAGTGTAAACAAAACAAACAAACAAAAAACATATTACATAAAGTTAATCATGATGAAAAAGCAGAAAGTTTAGTCCCAGATGAAGGAACAAGATAAAACCATAGGGGGAGGGGGGAGGTGTATATAGGAAACTTACCAGAAAAAGAATTCAGAATAATGATAGTGAAGATGACCCAGGATCTTGGGAAAACAATGGAGAAGATGCAAGAAATGTTTACCAAAGACTTACTAGAACTGAAGAACAAACAAGCAGAGACGAATAGTCTGCTAGAAGGAATCAATAGCAGAATAACTTAGTCAGAAGAACAGATAAATGACCTGGAGGACAAAGTGCTGGAAATCACTGTCACAGAACAGAATATAGATAAATGAATGAAAAATAAAATGAAGACAGCATAAGACCTCTGAAACAACATTAAATACACCAGCATTCAGAGTATAGGGATCCCAGAAGGAGAAAAGATAGAGAAAGGACCTGAGAAAATATCTGAAGAGATAGTATCTGAAAAATTCCCTAACATGGAAAAGCATATAGTCAACAAAATCTAGGAAGTAAAGAGAGTCCCAGGCAGGATAAACCCAAGGAGGAACACACCAAGACATGTAGTAATCAAACTGACAAAAATCAAAGACAATGATAAAATATTAAAAGCAACAGGGAAAAGCAACAAATAGTATACAAAGGAACCCCCATCAGGCTTTCAACTGATTTCTCGACAGAAACTCTACAAACCACAATGGAATGACACAATATATTTAAAGTGATGAAAGGGAAGAAGCTACAGCCAAGAATACTCTACACAGTAAGACTGCCATTCAGATTTGATGGAGAAATCAAAAGCTTTCCAGGCAAGCAAAAATTAAGAGAATTCAGCAGTACCAAGCAAAATTTACAATGAATACTAAAGAAACTTCTCTAGGCAGGAAATACAAGAGAAAGAAAATGTCTACAGAAAGTAAACCCAAAACAACTAAGAAAATGGTAATGGGATCATTCAGTTCAGTTCAGTAGCTCAATCGTGTCCAACTCTGCGACCCCATGAATCGCAGCAAGCCAGCCCTCCCTGTCCATCACCATCTCCTGGAGTTCACTCAGACTCACGCTCATCGGGTCAGTGATGCCGTCCAGTCATCTCATCCTCGGTCGTCCCCTTCTTCTCCTGCCCCCAATCCCTCCCAGCATTAAAGTCTTTTCCAATGAGTCAACTGTTTGCATGAGGTGGCCAAAGTACTGGAGTCTCAGCTTTAGCAACATTCCTTCCAAAGAAATCCCAGGGCTGATCTCCTTCAGAATGACCAGTTGGATCTCCTTGCAGTCCAAGGGACTCTCAAGAGTCTTCTCCAACACCACATTTCAAAAGCATCAATTCTTCGGTGCTCAGCTTTCTTCACAGTCGAACTCTCACATCCATACATGACCACTGGAAAAACCATAGCCTTGACTAGATAAACCTTAGTCAGCAAAGTAATGTCTCTGCTTTTGAATATGCTATCTAGGTTGGTCATAACTTCTCTTCCAAGGAGTAAGCGTCTTTTAATTTCATGGCTACAATCACCATCTGCAGTGATTTTGGAGCCCCTCAAAATAAAGTCTGACGCTGTTTCTACTGTTTCTCCATCTATTTCCCAAGGAGTGATGGGACCAGATGCCATGATCTTCATTTTCTGAATGTTGAGCTTTAAGTCAACTTTTTCACTCTCTTCTTTTACTTTCATCAAGTGGCTTTTTAGTTCCTCTTCCCTTTCTGCCATAAGGGTGGTGTCATCTGCATATCTGAGGTTATTGATATTTCTCCCGGCAATCTTGATTCCAGCTTGTATACATATCAATAATTACCTTAAATGTAAATGGAATAAATTCACCGACACAAAGAGATAGACTGGCTGGGCAAATTAAAAAATTTGCATGTATGGACTTCCATGTCCCCCTCACAGATCACTGCCTCGTTGTGGAAAAGGAGCTTGTGTAACTCAATGAAGCTATGAGCCATTCCATATATGGCCACCCAAGATGGACAGGTCATAGTGGAAAGTTCTGACAAAATGTGATCTACTGAAGGAGGAAATGGAAAACTACCCCAGTATACCTGCCATGAGAACCTCACGAACTATTAAAAATACAAATAGATATAACACCTAAAGATGAGTCCCCCTAGTTGGTAGGTGTCCAATATGCTACTAGGGAGGAGCAGAGGACAACTATTAATAGCCCCTGAAAGGATGAAGGAGCTGGGGCAAAGTGGAAAGAACACTTATTTGTTGATGTGTCTGGGAATGAAAGCAAAACCCAATGCTACAAAGAAAAGTAGTTCAAAGGAACCTGGAATGTTAGGTCCATGAATCAAGGTAAACTGGACATGGTCAAGAAGGAGATGGTAAGAATAATTGACATCTTAGAAATCAGTGAACTAAAATGGATGGGAATGGGCAAATTTAATTCAGATGGCCATTGTATCTACTACCATGGACAAGAATCCCATAGAAGAAATGCAGTAGCTCTAATAATCAACAAAAGAGTACAAAATGCAGTATTTGGGTGCAACTTCAAAAATGACAGAATGGTGTCTGTTCATTTCCAAGGCAAGCCACTGCAAATCACAGTAATTCAAGTTTATGCCCCTATCACCATGGCCTGCCCTTGTAGCTTGGATGGCAAAGACTCTGCCTGCAATGCGGGAGACCTGGGTTCAGTCCCTGAGTTGGGAAGATCCCTTGGAGAAGGGAATGGAAATGGCAACCGACTACAGTATACTTGCCTAGAGAATTCCAGGGACAGACTGTGGGGTCACAAAGAGTCAGATATGACGGAGCAACTAACACATTCCTCTATCACCAAAGCCAGAGAAGCTGAAGTTGATCAGTCCTATGAAGATCTAGAAGACCTCTTAGAACTAATACCAAAACATTCTTTAAAAAATGTTCTATTCTTCACAGGGGTTTGGGTTGCAAAAGTAGAAAGTCAAGAGATACCTGGAGTAACAGGCAAGTTTGGCCTTACAGTAAAAAATGAAGCAGGGAAAAGGCTAATTGAATTCTGCCAAGAGAAAGCACTGACCATAGCAAACACCCTTTGTCAACAAAATAAGTGACAACTTTACACATGGACACCACCAAATGGTCAATACCGAAATCAAATCGATTACATTATTTGTAGCTGAAGATGGAGAAGCTGTATACAGTCAGCACAAACAAGACCTGGAGCTGACTGTGGCTCATATCATCAGCTTCTCATAGCAAAATTCAGGCTTAAACTAAAGAAAGTGGGGAAAACCACTAGCCCACAATTTAAATCAAATCCCGTATGAATATACAGTGGAAGTGATGAATATTTTCAAGGGATTAGAACTAGTAAACAATGTGCCTGAAGAACTATGGACAGAGGTCCATAATATGGTACAGAGGCAGTGAAAAGAAAAAATCCAAAGAAAAAGAAAAGCAAGAAGACAAAGTGGTTATCAGAGGAAGCTTTACAAATAGTTGAAGCAAGAAGAGAAGTGAAAAGCAAAGGAGAAAGAGAAAGGTACATCCAACCAAATGCAGAGCTCCAAAGAATAGCAAGGAGAGACAAGAAGACCTTCTTTAATGAACAACGCGTAAAAATAGAGGAAAAAAACAAAAGGTGAAAAACTAGAGATCTCTAAAGGAAATTGGAAATATTAAGGGATCACTTCACCCAAAGATGGGTACAACAAAGGACAGAAACAGTAGAGACTTACTAGACTAGACACAGAAGATATCAAGAAGAGATGGAAAGAATACACAGAAGAACTGTACGAAAAGATCTTAATGAACTGGACAACTATGATTGTGTGGTCAATCAGCCAGAGCCAGACATTTCAAAGTATTAGTCAAGTGGGCCTTGGGAAGCATTGCTGCCAATAAGGCTGATGGATGTGATGTAATTCTGGTAGAGCTATTCAAAACCCTAAATGATGGTGCTATCATAGTGTTGCACTCAATATGTCAGCAAATCTGGAAGACCTGGTAGTGGCCACATGACTGGAAAAGGTCAAACTTCATCCCAATTTCCAAGAATGTTCCAAGAAGAATAATGTATTAAAGAATGTCAGACAATCAGACAAATGCTCTCGTCTTCCATGCTAGTAAGGTCATGTATAAAGTCTTGCATGCTAGGCTTCAGAATTACATAAATCAAGAACTTCCAGACACCCAAGCTGGGTTTAGAAAACGCAGAGGAACTGGGGGTCACATTTACATCATTTGCTGGATCAGAGAGAAAGTAAGGGAATTCTAAAAAAACATCTACCATTTTTTCATTGACTACACTAAAGCCTTTAGAGATACCAAGGGAACATTTCGTGCAAAGATGGGCTTGATAAATGACAAGAAATGGTATGGACATAACAGAAGCAGAAGATATTAAGAAGAGGTGGCAAGACAACATGGAAGAACTGTACAAAAAAAGATCTTCACAACCCAGATAATCATGATGATGTGATCGCTAATCTAGAGCCAGACATCTTGGAATGTGAAGTCAAGCGGGCCTTAGAAAGCATCACTGTGAACAAAGCTAGTGGAGGTGATGGAATTCCAGTTGAGCTGTTTCAAATCCTGAAAGATGATGCTGTGAAAGTGCTGCACTCAGTATGCCAGCAAATTTGGAAAACTCAGCAGTGGCCACAGGACTGGAAAAGTTCAGTTTTCATTCTTATCCCAAAGAAAGGCAAGACCAAAGAATGCTCAAACTACCACACAATTGCACTCATCTCACATGCTAGTAAAGTAATGCTCAAAATTCTACAAGCCATGCTTCAGCAATACGTGAACCGTGAACTCCCTGATGTTCAAGCTGGTTTTAGAAAAGGCAGAGGAACCAGAGATCAAATTGCCAACATCCGATGGATCATGGAAAATGAAAGAGAGTTCCAGAAAAACATCTATTTCTGCTTCATTGACTATGCCAAAGCCTTTGACTGTGTGGATCACAATAAACTGCGGAAAATTCTGAAAGAGATGGGAGTACCAGACCACTTAACCTGCCTCTTGAGAAACCTGTATGCAGGTCAGGAAGCAACAGTTAGAACTGGACATGGAACAAGACTGGTTCCAAATAGGAAAAGGAGTATGTCAAGACTATGTATTGTCACCCTGCTTATTTAACTTATATGCAGAGTACATCATGAGAAACGCTGGACTGGAAGAAACACAAGCTGGAATCAAGATTGCTGGGAGAAATATCAATAACTTCAGATATGCAGATGACACTACCCTTATGGCAGAAAGTGAAGAGGAGCTAAAAGGCCTCTTGATGAAAGTGAAAGAGGAGAGTGAAAAAGTTGGCTTAAAGCTCAACATTCAGAAAACGAAGATCATGGCATCCTGTCCCATCACTTCATGGGAAATAGATGGGGAAACAGTAGAAACAGTGTCAGATTTTATTTTTTTGGGCTCCCAAATCACTGCAGATGGTGATTGCAGCCATGAAATTAAAAGACGCTTACTTCTTGGAAGGAAAGTTATGACCAACCTAGATCGTATATTCAAAAGCAGAGACATTACTTTGCCGACTAAGGTCCATATAGTCAAGGCTATGGTTTTTCCTGTGGTCATGTATGGATGTGAGAGTTGGACTGTGAAGAAGGCTGAGCGCCGAAGAATTGATGGTTTTGAACTGTGGTGTTGGAGAAGACTCTTGAGAGTCCTTTGAACTGCAAGGAGATCCAACTGGTCCATTCTGAAGGAGATCAACCCTGGGATTTCTTTGAAAGGAATGATGCTAAAGCTGAAGCTCCAGTACTTTGGCCACCTCATGCGAAGAGTTGACTCATTGGAAAAGACTCTGATGCTGGGAGGGATTGGGGGCAGGAGGAGAAGAGGGCGACAGAGGATGAGATGGCTGGATGGCATCACGGACTCAATAGGTGTGAGTCTGAGTGAACTCCGAGAGATGGTGATGGACAGGGAGACCTTGCTTGCTGCAATTCATGGGGTTGCAAAGACCTGGACATGACTGAGCGACTGAACTGAACTGAACTGAACACTAAAGCCTTTAACTGTGTGGATTATTACAAACAGTTGAAAGCTCTTAAAGTGATGAGAATACCAGACCATCTTACCTGTCTCCTGAGAAACCTGTCTGTGGGTCAAGAAGCAATAGTTAGAACAGTTAGGATTGAGAAAGGATTACAACAGGATTGTCTGTTATCACCCTGTTTATATAACCTATACCCTGAACACATTAAGAGAAATACAATGCTGAATGAGTTACAAACTGGAATCAAGATACCCTGGGGAAACATCAACAACCTCAGATATGAGCATGATAACACTCTCATGGCAAGAAATGAAGAGGAACTAATGAGCCTCTTGATGTGGTTGAAGAAGGAGAGAGAAAAAGTCAGCTTAAAACTAAATATTAAAGAAACTAAGATCATGGCATCTGACTCCATTACTTTATGTTAAATGGAAGGGGGAAAGGTGAAAGTAGTGTCAGATTTCCCCCTCTTCGGCTCTAAAATCACTGCAGCTGGTGATTGCAACCATGAGATCAGAAGATGATTGCTTCTTGGCAGGAAAGCTATGACAAACTAGACAGTTTGCTGAAAAGCAGAGACATTACTCTGCTGACAAAGGTCCTTAGAGTCACAGCTATGGTGCTCCCAGTGGTCACATAAGGTTGTGAGAACTGGACCATAAAGAAGGCAAAATGCCAAAGAATTGATACCTTCAAAGTGCAGTGCTTGAGAAGACTTCTGAGAGTTCCTTGAACAGCAAAGAGATCAAAACAGTCAATCTTAAAGGAAATTAACCCTGAATGCTCATTGGAATGACTGATGCTGAAGCTGAAGCTCCAATATTTTGGTCATCTGATGTGAACAACAAACTCATTAGAAAACTTCCTGAGGCTGGGAAAGATTAAGGGCAGAAGGAGAACAGGGTATAGAGGATGAGATGGCTGGATGGTATCTCTGATGCAATGGACATGAACTTTGCCATATTTTGGGAGACGGTGAGGGACAGGGAGGCCTGGCATGCTGCAGTCCATGGGGTTGCCAAGAGTCAGAAATGACTGGGCAGATGAACAATAACAACTAGCACTTATTACAGCACTCTGCTTGACCCCTCAAACTGTACATGATTATTTCATATTGTTAAGTTAATCATGTTCTTATTATGGCTTGAAATTGTAATTCTCTCTTTCTCTCTCTTTTTTCTTATGGTCTGTCTATTGATTGTGAAAACTGATAATCATCTTTTACTATTGTGATTATGTAAATGTTATTCCCTTAATACCATTATGTCATGATAGGTCAACAAAAAAGTATTAGAACTCTATATCACCAAAACTAGGATTTAATAGAAAAACCTGTATGACTGTTTAAAACCCTGATGCTTATTAGAATTATCTTTAAATTTTTTGAAAAACACAAATACCCTGGTATTGCTTTTTTTTTTTTTCTCCAGAGCTCCAGATATGTTTCTAATGAGCAGTCATGTTTAAAAACAACTGGACTATATGATGATCTTTACTTTTATCTAGTTTGTTTCACTTTTTCTATTTCATATTCAATGCTCCCATTTCATTTAGTTTTTCAATTTTTCCATCTCTCTTTTATTTTTCTTTTGATTTTCTTTCTCAAACCTTTATCAAGTGTAGTAGAAAAGCTTTTATATATACACATATGTGTGTATAATATGCCTAATATACATATTAGAAAACTTATGAATGTTTGCTTAACTGAAAATTTTATGACATTCTGACTCCGCTTGTTTGACTTAGTGTGAATAGAATGCTAGATTTTGATTTAAAAAAATAGGTATACAACAAAAAACAAAGTTTTACCACACAGCACTAGGAAATATAGTCAATATCTTATAAGAAGCTATAATGGAAATAATTTCAAAAATAATATATGTGTATATGTATAACTGAATCACCTTTCTGTGCACATGCAACACTGTAACATTTCTATAAGATATTTGTATTAAGAAAAATAAAATAAAATCATTAAATTGAAAAAATAGAACAAGAGAAGTCAAATTTTGCAGACAGGCTAACTTCTAAAAATCATCATTAGTAAAAGAAACAGAAAAATTTAAGTAAATGTAATCTATACCCTCAGAGATATTCAAAATCAAGAGTAAAGATAGTTATGGAGAAAAAAAATAAACTATCAGAGCTGTTAGGTGTTGCAGGGAGCTGTTTCCAAAAATAAAAATATGGAAAACAAAAGAACCAAAATACAGTTGAGGGTAAACTAAATCAACTGAAAATCACATCTGAGATGAAAGATTGACTCAAAAGATTCTCACAGAATTCAGTACAAAAATACAAATGAAATGTGGGAGAAAATAGAAAATAGAAGAAGACATTGTAAAATATGTGTAGTACGATATAAATAGGTGTATCATATTCACACACATATATGTATATATATGTATACATATATCACATATATACATTCATATTTATATATTTATACATGTACACACATATACATATACAAATGGTGATGAAAACAGCAATTACATATAAATATGCACAGATGTTCGTGTGTGTGTCTACATATGTGCATATACATGTACATCTGTATAAATATATGTATGTGTGTGTGTGTATATATATGTAATAGACCTATGTATGTCTTAGTAGATGTATATAATAGAACTTTGGATAGTAGAACATAATATATAGAACTTTATGCTTAATGTTTAGAGAATGCAAACAACACATTTCACAAAGCCATGAACCACATCAGATGATTACACTCTATATGTCTATGTCTTTCTCCTTCTAAAATCCCACTCCCATCTCTCTGACATTAATCTACGTTTTAGCTAAAAGTTTTCACCCATAGGTGGCTGATAGAAAATATAGCAAAAAGTCAAAGAAGTATATCAATGAAAAGATTTAATACAGATTTTACTACAACAGTATTTCCCCCAGGAAATCAGCAGAGAAGCTAAAAGTAATAATCATTAAAAATAGAGATTGGGAAAAATACCCTCCCCAATCCAATTTTTATCAGTATCTTAAACACAGGAAACAAGGAAAACTGAATAACAAAGTTGCTAACAGTGACCCCAAAAACTACTGTCAAGGATAACAGAATGTCAAAGAATTTCCAAGAACGGTGTTTGCTGATATGACAAGAATACTTTTTTATATGAACTATACTAAGGATAAAGCAAGTAATGCTGATGGATATATTAAAACAAGCCAGAGGCTTTATGCTACTTCAGAATTACATTGTCAAAATCTAAGGGTATATATATAATTGGGTTCCCAGATGGTTCAAATGATAAAGAATCTGCCTACAATGCAGTAGACCTGGGTTCAATCCCTGGGTCAGGAAAATCCCCTTGAGAAGGAAAAGGCAACCCACTCTAGTATACTTGCCTAAAGAATTCCATGGACAGAGGAACCTGGTGGGCTACAGTCCATGGGGTCACAAAAAGTTGGATTGAGCAACTAACAGACATATATATCTGTCTGTCTGTTAGTTGCTCAATGGAAAAAGAGGACAGGAGTGGCACTCTTGCAGCTTGGGTCAGTTGAGTTCAGTAGTTCAGTCCTGTTCGACTCTATGTGATCCCATGGACTACAGAATGCCAGGCTTCCCTGTCCATCACCAACTCTCAAAGCCTGCTCAAACTAATGTCCATCGAGTCGGTGATGCCACACAACCATCTCATCCTCTGTCACTTGTCCCCTTCTCCTGCCATCAGTTTTTCCCAGCATCAAGGTCTTTTCCAAGGTATCAATTCTTCACATCAAGTGGCAAAAGTATTGCAGTTTCAGCTTCAGCATCAGTCCTTCCAATGAACACTCAGGAGTGATTTCCTTTAGGATTGACTGGTTTGATCTCCTTGAAGTCCAAGGGACTCTCAAGAGTCTTCCCCAACACCACAGTTCAAAAGCATCAATTCTTCATCATTCAGCATTCTTTATAGTCCAACTCTCACATCAATTCATGCCTCCTGGAAAAACCATAGCTATGACTGGATGGACCTTTGTTGGCAAAGTAATGTCTCTGCTTTTTAATATGCTGTCTAGGTTGATCATAACTTTTCTTCAAAGGATCAAGTGGCTTTTAATTTCATGGCTGCAATCACCATCTGCAGTGATTTTGGAGCCCCAAAACATAGGCTCTCACAGTTTCCATTGTTTTCCCATCTATTTGCCATGAAGTGATGGGCCATGATTTTAGTTCAGTTTTTTTTTTTTTTCTTTGAATGTTGAGTTTTAAGCCAATTTTAACACTCTCCTCTTTCACTTTCATCAAGAGGCTCTTTAGTTCTTCTTTGCTTTCTGCCATAAGGGTGGTGTCATCTATGTATCTGAGCTTATTGATATTTCTCCCAACAATCTTAATTTCAGTTTGTGCTTCATTGAACCTGACATTTCACATGGTACACTCTGCATATAAGTTAAGTAAGTAGGATGACAATATACAACTTTGACGAACTCATTTCCCTAATTGGAAACAGTCTGTTGTTTCATCTCCAGTTCTAAATGTTGCTTTTGACCTGCCTACACATTTCTCAAGAGGCAAGTAAGGTGGTCTGTTATCCCCATCTCTTTAAGAATTTTCCACAGTTTGTTGTGATCCACTCAGTTTTTAAACTGTGGTGTTGGAGAAGACTCTTGAGAGTCCCTTGGACTGCAAGGAGATCGAACCAGTCTACCCTAAAGAGATCAGTCCTGGGTGTTCATTGTAAGGACTGATGCTAAAGCTGAAACTCCAATACTTTGGCCACCTAATGTGAATAATTGACTCATTGGAAAAGACCCTGATGCTGGGAGGGATTGGGAGCAGAAGGAGAAGAGAATGACAGAGGGTTAGATGGCTGGATGGCATCACCAACTTGATGGACATGAGTTTGAGTGAACTCTGGGAGTTGGTGATGGACAGGGAGGCCTGGCGTGCTGTGATCCATGGGGTCACAAAGAGTTGAACACGACAGAGCGACTGAACTGAACTGAACTGAACACAGTCAAAGTTTTTGACATAATCAGTAAAGCAGAAGTAGATATTTATCTGGAACTCTCTTGCTTTTTCTATGATCCAACGGATGTTGCCAATTGGGTTCCTGTGCATTTTATAAATCCAGATTGAACATCTGGAAGTGTTGTAGTCTGAACATTTTTTGGCACTGCCTTTCTTTGCGATTGGAATGAAAACTGATTGTTTCCAGTACTGTGGCCACTGCTGAGTTTTCCAAATTTGCTGGCATATTGAATGCAGCACTTTCAAAGCACCATCTTTTAGGATTTGAAATAGCTCACCTGGAATTCTGTCACCTCCACTTACTTTGTTCATAGTGATGCTTCCTAAGGTCAACTTGAATTCACATTCACAACTTGACTTCACATAGGGTGTTTGGCTTTAGGTAAGTGATCACACCGTGGTTATCTGGGTCATGAAGATTTTTTTGTACAGTTCTTCTGTGTATTCTTGCCATCTCTTTTTAATATCTTCTGCTTCTGTTAGGTCCATATCGTTTCTCTCCTTTATTGTGCCCATCTTTGCATGAAATGTTCCCTTGGTATCTCTAATTTTCTTGAAGAGATCTCTAGGCTTTCCCATTCTATTCTTTTCCTCTATTTCCTGCATTGATCACTGAAGACAGCTTTCTTATCTTTCCATTCTATTCTTTGGAATTTTGTATTCAGATAAGTATATCTTTCCTTTTATTCATTGCCTTTATTTTCTCTTCTTTTCTCAGCTATTTGCAAGGCCTCCCCAGACAACCATTTTCTTTGCATTTTCTTTTCTTCTGGATGGCCTTGATCACTGACTCATGTATAATGTCACAAACCTCCATCCATAGTTCTTCAGGTAATCTGTCTATCAGATTTAATCCTTTGGATCTATTTGTCACTTCTATTTCATAATCATAAGTGACTTGATTTAATCATACCTGAATGATTTAGTGTTTTTTCCTATCATGATCTGAGCCACAGTCAGCTCCAGATCTTATTTTTGCTGACTGTATAGAGCTTCTCCATCTTTGGCTGCAAAGAATATAATCAATCTGATTTTGTATTGACTATCTGGTGATGTCCATGTGTAGAGTCTTCTCTTGTGTTGTTGGGAGACAGTGTTTGCTATGACCAGAGCATTTTCTTGGCAAAACTCTTGTTAGTCTTTGCTCTGCTTCATTTTGTTCTCCAAGGCCAAATTTAGCTGTTACTTCAGGTATCTCTTGACTTACTACTTTTGCATTCCAGTTTACTGTGATGAAAAGGGCAACTTTGTGTGTGTGTGTGGGGGGGGGGTTGTTAGTTCTAGAAGGTCTTATAGGTCTTCATAGAACTCTTCAGTTTCAACTTCTTTATCATTACTGGTTGGGGCATAGCTCTGGATTAGTGTGATATTGTATGGTTTGCCTTGGAAATGAACAGATATCATTCTGTCAATTTTAAGATTGCACCCAAGTATTGCATTTTAGACTATTTTGTTGACTATGAGGGCTACTCCATATCTTCTAAAGGATTTTTGCCAACAGTAGTAGATATAATGGTCCTCTGAGTTAAATTCACCCATTCTATTCCATTTTAGTTCATTGATTCCTAAAATGCTGATGTTCACTCTTGCTCTCTCCCATTTGACTACTTTCAATTTACCACTTCCAATTTCCAATTTACCACTTCCAATAGGACCAGGTCCAATTCATGGACCTAATATTTCAGGTTCCTAAGCAATATTGTTTTTTATTATTGAATCTGGGTAGATTCCACTCTTTCCTGGTGTTCCCACCCAAGGTTGCTAATGAAATCCATCTATACCTATATACTCAGGCAATTTCAGGGTGCCCTCCTTTTGCCAAAGGCTTGACAAAAAGATAAACACCTTATGATGTTGTGATGAATAATAGACCCAGGATGGCTGGTGAAGATGGTGTCATACATGGTGGAAGCACTATGATATAGTCAAGGGATGATACAGCATTGTAACTTGACAGCATAGGTAACTCAACAATTCCTGGACTCAGTCCCCCTCATTGTTTCCTAGAAATGTAACCTTGGACAAGCCACTTCATCTCTGTATGCCTTAGTGTCCTCAATCCTAAAGAGGATGTTTTAAGGGCATTTATCTGTAGACATGTTTTTATAGTTAGATGTTTGCAAAACATCTGGGAAAATTCATGGCTCTCCACAATTCTCTTGCTTTCAGATATTGCATAGTAAGCAATACAGTTTTATTTTCTCATCCTTTGTTATGGATTGCTTGAAATATTTTTTAGCTCATGTGGACTTCTTTGGTGGTTCAGATGATAAAGCATCTGCCTACAATGCAGGGGACCTGGGTTCAATCCCTGGGTCAGGAAGATCTCCTGGAGAAGGAAATGGCAACCCACTCCAGTACTCTTGCGTGGAAAATACCATGGACAGAGGAGCCTGGTAGGCTACAGTCCATGGGGTTGCAAAAAGTCAGACATGACTGAGCAACTTCACTTCACTTCAGTTCACATGAACAAGTGGCTGTAAACCTATTGATCTTTTTGGTCTAGGGAAGCAAACAGATCTTTTTGGGCTCAGCAGACTGAATCCCATTCTCAATAAAGGAGAAGAGAACAGAGTAATTTCATGAAAGAAATCCCATAATGAAATCAGTAGACAGAAAAGTTGGCCATTAAACTAAGACAGTAAGAGGAAGCAAAGGAGAGATGGATAGCACAGCTTTGTGAGGATGTGCTATGGTAGGGGCTTTTGTGGGAATCAGGCAAATGTGAAGGAATAAGAAAGTAAAGTGGCATAGAGCCAGCTTTGTACTTATAGAGAATATTGTCTTATTTATAATAAGCAGTCATTAAATGAAAGCTATTATTAATTGTACTGCCATGTAGTAGTTTTAAAATGTCCAAAATTCTTTTATATTTCTCCCTTATTGTTTGCCTCCCAGATAGCTTGTGCTATAATTAGAGTATTGCATCCAGTGATGAACAGGATGTGTGTGCTAGCGTGCAACTGCCGAGACTGGGTCATAAAAGTCATCTTTGTGCCTCTGTGGTTTCCTTGGTGCTTTCTCTCTTTGGGTCAGTCACTCCAGGGAAAGTTGACTGTCATGTTCTGAGCAGCCATAAGAAATGGCCCACATGACAAGAAACTGAGGTCAGATGCTGACACTAAATAAGCAACTGAGCCTTAAGCCAAGTCATGTGAGTGGTGTTTCTTGAAAGTGGAACTTCTATCCCTAGCTCAACTTTCATCTAGTTGTAACCCAGAGTGAAATTTTTAAAAGTTATTTTATTGAGGTATAATTGATTTACAATATGATGTTAATTTATAATGGAAAGCAAAGTGATTCAGCTATACACATATATGGATTCTTTTTCATATTTTCTATTATGGTTTATCACAGGACATTGAGTATAGTTCCCTGTGCTATACAGTAAGACTTTGTTCTTTATCAGTTCTATAGACAATAATTTGCTACTGTTAATCCCAAACTCCAAATCCATCCCTCTACCACTGTACCTACCACTTGGCAACAACAAGACTGTTATCTATATCTTTGAGTCTGTTTCTATTTCTTTCATTCAGTTCAGTCTCTCAGTCATCTCCGCCCCTTTGCAACCCCATGGACTGCAGCACTCCAGGCGTTCCTGTCCTTCACCAACTCCCGGAGTTTACCCAAACTCATGTTCACTGAGTCGGTGATGCTATCCAACCATCTCATCCTCTATCGTCCCCTTCTCCTCCTGCCCTCAATTTTTCCCACCATCAGGGTCTTTTCAAATGAGTCAGCCCTTCGCATCACATGGCCAAAGTAGTGGAGTTTCAGATTCAATATCAGTCCTTTCAATGAATACCCAGGACTGGTCTCCTTTAGAATGGACTGGTTGAATCTCTTTGCAGTCCATGGGACTCTCAAGAGTCTTCAACACCACAGTTCAAAAGTGTCAATTCTTCAACACCCAGCTTTCTTTATAGTCCAGCTCTCACATCCATACATGACTACTGGAAAAACCATAGCTTTGACTAGATGGAGTTTTGTTGGTAAAGTAATATCTCTGCTTTTGAATATTCTATCTAGGTTGGTCATAACTTTTCTTCCAAGGGGTAAGCGTCTTTTAATTTCATGGCTGCAATCACCATCTGCAGTGATTTTGGAGCCCAAGAAAATAAAGTATCTTACTGTTTCCACTGTTGCCCAGTCTATTTGCATTAAAGTGATGGGACCAGATGCCATGATCTAAGTTTTCTGAATGTTGAGCTTTAAGCCAACTTTTTCACTCTCTTCTTTCACTTTCATCAAGAGGCTCTTTAGTTCTTCACTTTCTGCCCTAAGGGTGGTATCATCTGCATATCTGAGCTTATTGATATTTCTCCCAGCAATCTTGATTCCAGCTTGTGCTTCATCCAGCCCAGCATTTCTCATGATGTACTCTGGATATAAGTTAAATAATCAGGAAGACAACATACAGCCTTGACACTATGCTCCTTTCTCTATTTGGAACCAGTCTGTTGATTTGTACCCTATTTTAGATGTCACACATATTTTAGATTCCACATGTAAGGGATGCCATATGGTATTTGATGGGCTTTTGAGGTGGCTCATAGGGTAAAGAACCCACCTGCAATGCAGGAGACAAAGGAGATGTGGGTCTGATCCCTGCATTGGGAAGATCCATTGGAGGAGCCATGGCAACCCACTCCAGTATTCTTGCTTGAAGAATCCCAATGACAGAGGAGCTTGGTGGGTTACAGTCCATGAGGTCACAAAGAATCAGGCATGACTGAAGAGACTGAGCAAATAAGCAAGCATGTTATTTGTCTTTCTATTTCTGACTTACTTTGACTTAGCATGATAATCTCTAGCTGCATTCACATTACTACAAATAGCATTTCATTCTTTTTTATGGCTGAATAATATTCCATTGTATATATGTGCCATATCTTATTTATCCATTCCTCTGTTGATGTATATTTAGGTTGTTTCTAAGTTCCGGCTATTGTGAATAGTGCTGCAGTGAACATAGGGCTGCAGCTATCATTTTGAATTACAGTTTTCTCTGGATATATGTCCAAGGATGTGATTGCAGGATCATATGGCAACTCTATTTTTAGTTCTTTTGAGGAACCTCTACACTATCCTCCATAGTGGTTGTACCAATTTACATGCCCACCAACAATAGAAGGCTTTTTCTCTCCATAATCTCTCCAGCATTTGCTATTTGTACACTTTTTAATGATGGCCATTCTGACCAGTATGAGGTGCTACCTCTCTGTAGTTTTGCTCTTCATTTATCTATTTGATGCTGAGAATTTTTTCATGTGCCTACCGGCCATCTCTATGTTTTCTTTGGAGAAATGTATTTTTAGGTCATCTATTTTCCAAAGCTACATCTTGACTAAAATTGCATTAGGAGGCTCTTAGCTAGAACCACCAAGTCATTAATAGACCCTCCTAGGTTGTTCTGAGTTGCTAGATTTGAGAGTAATTCTTATACAGGAAAAAAAAAAAATAATACAAGCTACTATTCTTACTCTTGGTAATGAGTTTAAATGTACATTTTCTTTTACTGCTTAGTGTATTGATTTATGAGATAATAATGAAGCTTCGTTTCAAACTAGTACTAAAATTTTAGAATTCCTGAAATATCAGAATAATCTTGTCCCTGAAAACATTGCTACAAGGAATAATTCATATATAAAAATAGTACACAAATGGTTAAGGAATTCTACTTTGGAGAACAAGATGTGAATGGATACAAAAGTTTGAGATTTAAAGTGAAGAGCAGCCTTTGCGTTTTCTCTCCCTCTCCCAACATGGCGGCCTCAGTGAAAAAGAAGAATAAGAAGGGGAAGACTATCTCCCTAACAGACTTTCTGGCTGAGGGTGGAGGGATTGGTGGAGGCAGCACCTATTCCCGGAAACCAGTCAGCTGGGCTGATGAAACAGACGATCTGGAAGGGGATGTTTCAACCACTTGGCCTAGTAATGATGATGATGTGTATCTGATAAGTCGCTTCAGTCGTGTCTGACTCTGTGTGACCTCATAGACAGCAGCCCACCAGGCTCCCCCGTCACTGGGATTTTCCAGGCAAAAGTACTGGCGTGGGGTGCAGGGCACCTCCAATTGACCCTTCCATCCTGCCCACTGCTCCACGGGCTGCTCGGGAACCCAATATCGACCAGAGCTATCTTCCCAAATCTCCACCCTACACTGCTTTTCTAGGGAACCTGCCCTATGGTGTGACAGAAGACTCCATTAAGGAATTCTTTAGAGGATTAAATATCAGTGTGGTGCATTTACTGTGTGAGCCCAGCAATCCTGAGACATTGAAAGGTTTTGGTTATGCTGAGTTTGAGGACCTGGATTCCTTGCACAGTGCCTTGAGCTTCAACGAAGTCTCTAGGTAACAGAATTCGAGTGGACGTTGCTGATCAAGCACAGGATAAAGGCAGGGATGATTATTCTTTTGGCCGAGATAGATAGAAATCGTGATTCTGACAAAACAAATACAGACTGGAGGGCCCGTCCTGCTGCAGACAGCTTTGATGATTACCCGCCTAGAAGGGGTGATGATAGCTTTGGAGACAAGTATAGAGATTGTTACGATTCAGATGGATATCGTGATGGGTATCGGGACAGTTACCGTGATGGCCCACACCAGGACATGGATCGATACGGGGGCCTGGATCGTTATGATGACTGAGGTAGCAGAAACTATGACAGAGGCTACGATTCCAGGATAGGCAGTGGCAGAAGAGCGTTCGGTAGCGGGTACCGTAGGGATGACGACTACAGAGGAGGTGAGGGCCGCTATGAAGACAGATACGACAGACGAGATGACCGGTCCTGGAGTTCCAGAGATGATTACACTCAGGATGATTATAGGCGGGATGATAGAGGTCCTCCCCCAAAGACCCAAACTGAACCTAAAACCTCAGAGTACTCCTAAGGAAGATGATTCCTCTGCTAGCACTTCCCAATCCAGTCGTGTAGCCTCTACCTTTGGAGGGGCAAAGTCTGTTGACACAGCTGCTAGAGAACGAGAAGTATAAGAGCGGTTGCAGAAGGAACAGGAGAAACTGCAGCGCCAGCTGGATGAGCCAAAACTAGAACGACGGCCTTAGGAGAAACACCGAAGCTGGCAAAGTGAAGAAACTCAGGAACGGGAACGATCGAGGACAGGAAGTGAGTCATCACAGACTTGGACCTCAGCCACATCTGGCAGAAATGCATGAAGAAGAGAGAGTGAGAAGTCTCTAGAAAATGAAACCCCCAATAAAGAAGAAGACTGTCAGTCTCCAACTTCTAAGCCTCCCAAACCTGAACAGCCTCTAAAGGTAATGCCATCCCCTCCACCAAAGTAGAATGCTTGGGTGAAGCGAAGTTCTAACCCTCCTGCTCGATCTTAGAGCTCAGACACAGAGCAGCAGTCCCCTACAAGTGGTGCAGGGAAAGTAGTTCCAGCTCAACCATCTGAGGAAGGATCAGCAAGGAAAGATGAAAATAAAGTAGACGGGGTGAGTGCCCCAAAATGCCAAATTGGGAACTCCAGCCATGGTCCGGGAAATGGAGGGAACAAAGACCACTGGAAGGAGGCAGACAGGAAAGATGGCAAAAAGGGTCACGACTCCAGATCTGCACCTGAGCCAAAGACAGGTGAAGAAAATCCAGCCTCGAAGTTCAGTTCTGCAAGCAAATATGCTACTCTCGACATTGACAGTGAAGATGAAAATGAGGGAGATTACATGGAATAGACCTCTGCATTCTGTGGTTTCTCCGAGTCTCTCTCCACCCTGGAACATTTGAGAGCAAATCAAACCTCTATCCAGACAAGATAAAATAAAACTCACCATCTCCTGGAGACCTTTCTTAACTTAAAAAACAAAAACAAAAACAAAACAAAACAAACAAACAAAAAAAAAACCACTAAATGAAATGAAATTCTTTTGCATGCCGCTGCAGCCTTTAAAGTATTGAACTAACAGGAGAATCACCAGTGTAGCCAGAGAAAAAGACGTACAGCTTTAAATGGAAAAGTTGTAGTGTGTTTTTATGACACATGCAATTGCCTGTGTGATTAGTGCCTAGGGGCCTCCGTTTAGCAAAATGCAGTGACGGTGATGCAGTGTCTGAAATCTAATTGGGCAGTAGACAGGTATAAGGAAGAGTGAGGTTCCTACCTTTAATTCTTATTATCCTGTTGTGGCATACATAAATTCTCAAATATTACCTGAATAAATTCTCCATTCTTGGCAAGGTAGGTTTACTCTCTGATGTTTTAGTCTCCAGGAGGCTGCCAGCCCCTCCGCTCATTTAGTTCTGAGTTACTGGGGCCAGCCTACGGGGAGTTCCTTCATTTATACCCCACAGGGGGGTAGGTGGAAGTGAGTCTACAGGCCACTGAAGAATAGGACTGTTTGGTGACCAAAATAAATGGGGAAATCGTGGTTTGAAAAAGAAGCTTCGGGTTTTGGTGAATTATTTTGCACCAGTAATAGAGAAAATGGTATATGACCTCCAGTAAGCAGGAAGCACTTAGGGTTCGTGGGAATTCCCAGATCTTTTATGTGTCCTGGTTTCACACTTTCTTAAACACTATCCCTTCTGAAAGTTCAGATAAATCCACATTCTGTTTAAATCTTGAAGTTTTGAAAATTCACACTCCTGTCATCATCTTAGGTTCCTCGTGCTAGTCTTTCCTGTTTCCTCCCCACAGACGACTTGGACTTTGGTCGCACTCTTGATCTCCTAGGCATCCGCTAGAGCCCTCCAGGGGCTGTCCAGTGAGGAATCATTACTGCTTTTCTTAAGCGATTCTTGGCTCCTTCATGTCTTGAGTCTCACTCCTTCCCTCCGGCCATTCCTGCTCCTGCTGCTTTGACCCCTTTTGCACCTCAGAAAACTTTAGAATTATCAGTCTTAAGTGGTGCGTGTGGTTAAGTTGGAAACCTTTTTTACAACCTTGATTGGTGTTGGGGGTGTGCTTTTTCAAAAAGTTTCCATCTCTGCATTGAAATCCCACACTAATGTTTGGGTTTATAATGTGGCCTAGACCAATGTTGGGTGGGGGGGAGTTGGTTCTTTTTATTTTTTAGCATTCCTTGTGAGAATGAATGATAATGGAGAACAATTTAACAAGGTTCTTGCTTCTCTTGCAACACAATAGCTTTATTTGCCTACTTTTATGTGCACCTTGGTACTGTCAGCTCAACAGATGGTGTCCTTATGGGCAGTATTGGTACCTACAGAGAAAAGACACCTTGGTCTCTTATTTGCAAACTGTTTGCCCATCAGTCCTAGGTTAGACCCTGTCCAACCTTGCAGGGTGTTGGTTTATGAGTGCTGTAGGAGTGAGCGTAATGAATCATTTACCCAGTGGACATAAAGGATATACCAAGTGAGGTAACTTTAAATAATTGGCTTGGAGTGGCTAGCAGCAAGGAAGTGGCTTTTAGAGATACCCAAGGTTGAGAGGGTATTTTTTTTAAACCATTTGCTATAGATGTTGAAAAGGTAGGGTTTACCCTCTTCATGTCTACTCCTTCCAAATAGATGTATACAAAAAAGCTGTTCCCCTCCACCCCATTCCTCTACTCTGCCACCCTGTTAGAACAAACAGGGATTTATGACCTGCTCCTCATTACATGTAAAATTTGTACAAAAATATCTTCTATGAAAATGATTTGTAATTTGTAGACTGGGAGATGTCTTGAGATGTAAAATTCCATCCTTTGTTTTTTGTTTGTTTGTTTTTTTTTCAATAAATCTGATCTTTAAAGTTCAAATAAATAAATAAATAAATAAATAAATAAAGTGAACAGCAAAAATTCTGTCTAAAGTCTATTTCCACCACTAGTTCTATGTTGTTCTCATGAAAGGGGAAAAAGCATAAAAGAGATTTTTAAAAGAAGAAAGAATGATTTTCCAAAGTTTTGATGTGGAATAAAAGTCATTGAGCTTAGCCTCAACACAATTTTCTTCCACAATATTTCTGACACATCATAATGTGACTTCTTTTATAATTCTGTTAATGGAGAATTGGTCAATTTATTTTCTGAAGTACACTAAAATTTAGAAATCTCGACTGTTAGGTTCTTAGTAGTTTCAAATTCCCCTTTCCCTTTGAATATACTTCTGCTGTCTGTATGGAAAGAGAAAAAAGATAGAGTGTAATCCTTCCAATTTAGTAACAGTTAATATGTTGTCTTTCAAACCCAGCAAAAACACGTGAAAACGGCATTGTAAAGTGCTGGACACTTAAACTCCTAAGTGAGAACATAATTAAAGAACCATAAATATGTGTGGGCATTTTTATGTGCAGTATGAGACTAAAAGCTGGGAATCCAAATTAATGGCTTTAGAGGACATGTCTTGTCTTTTGATCATAGCTCTCAGTCTGCATGACACATAAATGCCCAACATTAAACTACTGAAAAAAGGTGTTCTCTTACCTGTACCCTTTTCTAATATTATCAGTCAGATTCATAAATGTTAAATGAGAAAAATACATTCTGACAGAAAAGTAAGTTCTTAAATCTAAAACCAGATCAACTTGTGGACTTATGACTGATGATAGACAACTTGCATGCTCTAATTCTATAATTGTAATGAAAATGATTGAATGACCTATTAGTCATATTATCAATAAATGTCTTGAGTTAGCTCATATAACGATATCATAAAACATACACTAGAATGACTGACCAGTGAGAAATTTGGGAATTAAATCATCATATTATTTCATTTACATAAAGTCTACTCTAAAGAAAAGGAGGCAGAAACTTATGTGGCAAGCTTGATTAGTGCTTAAAGAACAGTCAGCACTAATTTTAGTAAAAGCTAATTTTAATCAAGCAACATCATTTTCATTCATCATCTTTGGCTTTAATCACTGTCTTCACTCATATGCTAAGCAGAAATGCTTGCTAATTTTTGAAGGTTAAAATCAAGAGTTATCAACATACATTTATGCTCATTGCTATAAAACACCATGTATTCTTCACAATGCTTAAAAATACTTAAATAATATTCTTAGGACCATAGCTGAATCTACATAGGTGTCTTTGTATACATAAAATCTTACCACACACACACACACAGAGGAGTATATAATGTCTCATGATGACAAAAGACTATATAATGACAAGAAAAAATACATGACAAGGATCAGATACATGCATATTTATATTAACAGATATAACCAATAATCCAAAAAATACAAATTCCTGTTTGTCATATTTTGAAGAAACACTATTCCTATGCCACAAAATCATCCATGGCTGATATGAAGCCATCAAAAGAGTTATTGATTCTCTGATAATAATGTATTTAATATGTGGTTCTTCTAACTCATGAATAATATGCTTAATATACTAAATGAAAAATGTACATCTTCAATGATATCATAGCAAAAATGTTTTCTAATTGGTATATTGGATTGTGCCTGTAAAATAATTTATCTTTTGCTTGATTGATCAAAGATTATTTGAGAAATCTCATACAACAGAAAGCTGTATTTTCAGTTTCAGTGCAACATGCTTTAGTTACACAATCATTCACACACAGAAATATATATATATATATATGTATATATATATATATATATTTACCAATTGAGCTATCTGGGAGGTATATATATATATATATATATGCACATACTGGTGGCTCAGGAGTAAAGAATTTTCCTACAATGCAGGAGATACAGGAGACACAGGTTAAATCTATGGGTTGGGAAGATCCTCTGGAGGAGGGAACTGCAACCCACTCCAGTATTCTTGCCTGGAAAATCCTATGGACAGAACAGCCTGGCAAGCTGAAGTCCATAGGATCACAAAGAGTTAGACACAACTGAAGCAACTGAGCATGCATGCATGCATGCAAATGTGTGCTATGGCCCATTTTATAAAGCTTATTGCATGGTTAACACGAGATTCACCCAGATAACTCTGGCATTTGGAGAAGGTTTTTAAGATCGTAGAAAAGTGGTATTCTTGGATTCAAAATCACAATAGAGTATTTGGTATTTAACCATCTCTTCTAAGTCTTTGTTAATTACAAAAATAAAGTTATCAACAAGTCTACTCTCTAATTCTTAGCTGGGATACAACTTCCATAACAATTTCTTCTTATTTCTAAAATAACAGCCCTTCAGTTCACAGGATATCAATAACCAATCTCTCTTACTGCTAACAAATTACAGTCTTATAAAACTGACAAATGATATAATCTGTCTGGGTATAGTGTCCTGACATTGTCTTCAACATTCTAAATCTCTAAAGTGTCCCCCTGGAAGAACTTAGGGTCAAGAACTTTGGTCAAGAACTTTGCCACTGACCAAAATCTGCGTGCATAACTCCCTGCTTGCCTTCTATTCATTTTTCCCTCTTGCATCTAACAGGGTTTGTCTCTGTTTACCTTTCATGACACACCTGGATGTGACCCCTAAGGGGCCACAATACAGCAGGACTGGTGCCTGGGGATAATGTGCACAATTTTAAGATCCAAGCCTTGAGTAGCCTGTCCCCATACATGACTTTAAACTGTGTATTCTGTCCCTCCCAGTGGGTCATTTTCCTCTGCTACTAGTTCAACCAAAAAGATCCTGAGATATTACTTTCCTGGTCAGTTCAGGCTGTAGGGGGAAAAAAGAAAGTCTCTTCCATTTGATATATTTGAAAATTAAGTCATGTTTGTTGAAATTTAAGGAAAGACATTTTGAGTATGAAATGGCAACTCATTCCAGTATTCTAGCCAGGAAAATTCATGGACAGAGGAGCCTAGCAGGCTACAATCTGTGGGGTCACAAAGAGTCAGACATGAGTGATTGAACACACACACACATGAGGAAAGATATGCCAGTGTCATTACCACCAAGAAAGAAAACTATGCTTAAAATCTAAATGTTGCTTCTATAGAATCACTTTTTAATTTACAAGACAGTCAGGTTTTACTTATAATTTACTTGCTCCATGAATATTATAACAGGATTCTCAAATCAAATATTACATTAATTCTAAAGACTTCTTGTTGTTGTTGTTAATTTATGATTTGTTGGTTGTTAGTTAGTTGATAAGTTGAGTCCAACTCTGTATCCTCGTGGACTGTAGACCAACAGACTCCTCTGTCCATGGGATTTCCCAGGTGAGAATATTGGAATGAGTTGCCATCTCCTACTCCAGGGGATCTTCCTGACTCAGGGACCAAACCCATGTCTCTTGTGTCTCCTGCACTGGCAAACAGATTCTTTACCACTGAATCACCAGGGAAGCTCAAATTTATGCTTCAGTTCAGTTCAGTTCAGTCACTCAGTCATGTCCGACTCTTTGAGACCCCATGAATTGCAGCATGCCACGGCTCCCTGTCCATCACCAACTCCCAGAGTTTACTCAAACTCATATCCATTAAGTCGGTGATGCCATCCAGCCATCTCATCCTCTGTCGTCCCCTTCTCCTCCTGCTCCCAATCCCTCCCAGAATCAGAGTCTTTTCCAATGAGTCAACTGTTTGCATGAGGTGCCCAAAGTACTGGAGTTTCAGCTTTAGCATCATTCCTTCCAAAGGAATCCCAGGGCTGATCTTCTTTAGAATGGACTGGTTGGATGTCCTTGCAGTCCAAGGGACTCTCAAGAGTCTTCTCCAACTCCACAGTTCAAAAGCATCAATTCTTTGGCACTCAGCTTTCTTCACAGTCCAACTCTCACATCCATACATGACCTCTGGGAAAACCATAGCCTTGACTAGATGGACTTTTTTTTGGCAAAGTAATGTCTCTACTTTTGAATATGCTATCTAGGTTGGTCATAACTTTCCTTCCAAGGAGTAAGCGTCTTTTAATTTCATGGCTGCAATCACCATCTGCAGTGATTTTGGAGGCCCCCAAAGTAAAGTCTGACATTGTTTCCATTGTTTCCCCATCTATTTGCCATAAAGTGATAGAACCACATGCCATGATCTTCATTTTCTGAATGTTGAGCTTTTAGCCAACATTTTCACTCTCCTCTTTAACTTTCCTTAAGAGGCTTTTTAGTTCCTCTTCACTTTCTGCCATAAGGGTGGTGTCATCTGCATATCTGAGCTTATTGATATTTCTCCTGTCAATCTTGATTCCAGCTTGTGCTTCTTCCAGCCCAGCGTTTCTCATGCTTACCTACCTTAAATATCTCTTTTTGGAATGTCTCTATCAGTTGAGCTCTATGTGACGCTACAAATTTAGATGAAGCAATGGCACCCCACTCCAGTACTCTTGCCTGGAGAATCCCATGAACGGAGGAGCCTGGTAGGCTGCAGTCCATGGGGTCTCAAAGAGTCGGACATGACTGAGCGACTTCACTTTCACTTTTCACTTTCATGCATCGGAGAAGGAAATGGCAACCCACTCCAGTATTCTTGCCTAGAGAATCCCAGGGATGGGGGAGCCTGGTGGGGTGCCATCTATGGGGTTGCACAGAGTCGGCCATGACTGAAGCAACTTAGCAGCAGCAGCAGGCAACATCTGGGAAATTCTCCCTGGAGTTGTTTCCTATCAAAAAATACTTAAAGGATAAAAATTACCTTCTGGATGCTATAAGATGGTTTAACAAGCTAGAACTATTTATATCTGGATAATGAATAGAAAAATATTTACTATTAATTTATAACCTTCTAATACCTTTTGTAATACCTTAAATGTATGCACATGCTGAATAAAGTAATGAGTTATTTATAGTATATACCTACAAAAATATAATATCATACATGTTTATCTTTCCTATGATGCATTTTGCAAGAAACACCAAATGAATGAATTGTTGTTCAGTCACTAAATCATGTCCAACTCTTTGTGACTCCATGGACTGCACCACGCCAGGCTCTCCAGTCTTTCACTGTCTCCCAGAGTTTGCTTAGATTCATGTCCATTGAGTCAGTGATGCTATATAACAATCTTGTCCTCTACTGCCCCCATCTCCTTTTGCTTTCAATCTTTCCCATCATCAGTGTTGATAAGTTAGCTCTTCACATCAAGTGGCCAGAATATTGGAGCTTCATCTTCAGCATCAGTTCACTAGGAGACCAAAGTATTGGAAGTTCAGTTACAGCATCAGTGTTTCCAATGAATACTCAGGGTTGATTTCCTTTAGGATGGACTGGATTTGGTCTCCCTGCAGTCAATGGGACTCTCAAGAGTCTTCTAAAGAACCACAGTTCAAAATCATCAATTCGTTAAGGCTCTCACATCTGTACATGGCTACGGGAAAAACTATAGCTTTGACTGTACAGACCTTTGTTGGCAAAGTGATGTTTCTGCTTCTTAGTGTGCTGTGTAGGTTTGTCATAGCTTTTCTTCCAAGGAGCAAGCGTCTTTTAATTTCATGTCTGCAGTCACCATCTGCAGTGATTCTGGAGCCCAAGAAAATAAAATCTGACAGTGCTTCCACTTTTCCCCCTTCTATTTGCAATGAAGTGATGAGACCAAATGAGATGATTTTAGTTTAGATTTTTTAGTTTTTTTTTTTTTTTTAAAGTGTTGAATTTGAGTCACCTTTTTTACTCTCTTCTTTCACCATTATGAAGAGGCTATTGATGACCATAAAAACAATAAAATTAAAACCTTGATTTAGCCAATGAAATTAATTTATTGACATGTGTATGATATGATAATAAATGACCAATACAGATTTTCAGCCTACTTGTCCCTTTTCCCCTTAACAACTTTTAATGTACTTCTAAGGGGAACAGTTAAAGATAAAGGTGATGAATTAGATAATAGATTTACTTGGAATAAGCTTTTTCAAGGTATTCCCTGGTATTAGACTAATTCTCCTTAATAACTTAAATCCATTGAAGTAGACAATTAAAATGATGCGATTTTCATTAAGATTGTAACTTAAATACAGACATCATTTCCAGAATCAGGGATTTCCTTGACGGTCCGATGGGTGAGAATCAGCCTTGCAATGCAGGTGACACAGGTTTGATTCCTGGTCTGGGAGTTAAGGTTCCACATGCCTCAGACCAACTAAGCCCCTGAGCCACAATTAAAGAGTCTACATGCTGGAATAAAAGAAACCTCACGCCAACTGAGACCTCTTACAGCCAAATAAATAAATAATTTTTAAAAAATGATTCTTAGTATTAGACAAAATAGGAAATATTTCCACTTAAACTACCTTTACCAAAATCCTTATTTACCTCAGCATCTGAATTTCTACCCAGCAGTAATACTGAATCAAAGAGATTCTAGTGGTCTTTGCTGGGCCAAGAGTAAGATCAAACATGTGAATTTATATCAAGTTAAGTTTTATTATATATTGAACCAAGCTGAAGTATCCATAATTTTGTAACACCCTATTCTGTTTTTTCCTTCTACAGTTTAGCTCTGATTTCCATTTCTTCACACCTCTTTCTCCTTACATGCTTTAAGTAAAGACTGTCCCTCCAGTCTTCTCCTTTCTCTCTCCCGGATCACTCTCTCCTCATGTGCATATTGTAAATGTTCCAAGAAAACATTCCTGATTACAGCCAGCTTATCATTGTTCAGTCACCAGTCATGTCTGATTCTTTGTGACTCCATGGACTGCAGCATGCCAGGCCTCTCTGTCCCTCACCATCTCTTGAAGTTTGCCCAATGTCCATGTTCATGTCCATTGCATCAGAGATGCCATCCAGCCATCTCATCCTCTGATGCTCTTTTCTCCTTCTGTCCTCAATCTTTCCCAGCATCGGGAATTTTTCTAATGAGTCAGCTGTTCATATCAGATGAACAAAATACTGGAGCTTCAGCTTCAGCATCAGTTTTTCCAAAAATTATTCAGGGTTTATTTCCCTTAAGATTGATTTCCCTTAATATTTGATATCCTTGCTATCCAAAGGACTCTCAGGAGTCTTCTCCAGCACCACAGTTTAAAGACATCAATTCTTCAGTGCTCCACCTTCATGGATCACTGCCTTGTTGTGGTGAAAGGGATTGTGTAACTCTATGAAGCTACGAGCCATGCCATGTAAATCCAAGACAGATGGGATATGGTGGAGATTTCTGACAAAACTGGAGGAGGGAATGGCAAACTACCCCAGTATACGTGCCATGAGAACCTCATGAACTGTATAAAAGGGCATCCAACTTAGTTTCTGTATTTTCCACACACATGATTGTGGAAATATTCTCTATTTTCCTGTATCTCAAATTCCAAGTCTTAGATGGTACTACAGAACAAAAATATGCAAGATCGTTAACTCACTCCTGATAACATTGCATTCACTTTATATTAATTTTTATGTATTAGATCTACCTGAGGGACGGGTGGTCCTGGCATGCTGCAACTCATGGGGTCACAAAGAGTCAGACACGACTTGGTGGCTGAACAACAAGCATAGACCTAGTATGTGGGAAAGAAAAATAATTTTCCCTCTTCCTTTCCAGCTTCTTGGTTGAGATACACCTGTAGTAAAAAGACAGATTAACAGAAGGAAATCAAAAAGAAGTTTAATAGCATTGAGAATTCCAGTATAACTGTGAGAGACTCAGGAAAACAAAATATCACCCTAAAATGGACTAAGCCACCACCTTAAATATCTCCTACAGCTTGAAGACAAAAGATGTTGGGAGAAGGAAAGTCAGTTATGGAAGGTTACCAAGAAAAGCATAGAAAATGAGGGTAAAGTTGTTAGTCCTTGCCTTCTAGTTGGTAAGTTTCTCGAAAATTAGTGTCATCCTGGTACAGAGAGGGAGACATCCTCCAAAAGTAGATCTCCTTTTTAAATGTTAACATCTCTTACTAAATGGTAACTTATACTCAGTTTTCAGAACTTCCCCTGTGTCTGTTTCTTAAAAATACAAACAAAAATGCTTAAAATAATCTGTATGCAAACAGGTATATTTTTCTCCCCTTCAACTACAAACCAACCTATATTCCAGGAAAATTCTTGATCCTAATCTTAAATTTTGTCCTAGTATTTTTTGCCTATGTAAGTGCTGAGATTCAGAACCTCCTCAGTTTAAGTTTTTTTCTAAATTCTACTTTTCTAAGTTCTAGTTAGAAAATTAATTCTAATTTTCTAAGTTATAGTTAATTTCTTTACTGTTTTTCTTTCTTCTCCAAAGCTGTTAGCCAAGAAACCTGGTAATATGCAGAATTTGACATAAAGAAAATGCCATTGTTCATTTTGCCATCTTCCTTCACTTCCAATCATGGCTTTTTACTCAAAGGGAGGTAGCATTGTCTGGATTCTGAAATCTAAACTAAAACACCACATTTTTCTTATTTCATATACATTCTGAGGGTTGTGAATTTGAAAGTGCTCAGCTGAGTGGCTCTAGCTCAGGGTCTCTAAGGAGTTTTCAGCCTTTCCCCTGATTACTCTTCCTTTCTTATAACTTTTTATCACAGAAACGTTATCTTATCCCCCCTTTATACACTTAAATTCATTTGGTTTATTAAATGTTTCTTAAAACAATGAAGAGCCTGTGTTTGTCAAATTATTAAAATGATCTATATTAAATATTAAGAAGATGTCATGTGTTGAGTCCTCTGATGCAAACAGAGATAAACATCACTAATTCATCATGTGGTTTCTCTTTGAAGAGCAGCAGATCTAGACAGAAGAAGGTGTCTCAAATACTTCTGTTCAATAGTTCCTACAAAAACCAATATAAAACTCACTGCTTTCATTTGACTTATTTTATTTCTTATTTTTGCTTCTCTCCCAGATTTCCTAGCTAATGATACAAACAGTAACATTATCTCAGAAATACTTATAGAGAAAAATATTTGAACAAATGAAATAAAGGCTGAGAAAGCATTAAGGAACTGTTCATAATACTGAATGAGTTTCAGAAATGGATGTACATTAAAGATACAAACTCAGGGCCTTCACTGGTGGTCCAGTGACTAAGATTCTATGATCCCAAGGCAGGAGCCCCAGGTTCGATCCCATCCCCAGTCAGGTAACTAGCTACCACAAGCAGCAACTAAGAGTTTGCATGCCACAACTAAAGATCCCACATGCTGCAACTAAGACCTAGCACAGCCAAATCAACAAATAAATAAATGTATTATTATTATTTTTTTTAAGATACAAACTCAGGTAAGGAAAGCACACATGCAATATTCTATTGTTTATGGGATAAAACATGACAAAATCACTTGAAACACTTAAAAATACATTGTTTAAGAATCATTTCAACAAACAAGCCACTTTTAATGACTCATTATTTGGAAGATCCATAACAATGAATACATTATTTTGCAGTTTTATGCAAATAATTTGGATTTTCATGGACAGAAAATAAAATACATTTTATTTGCTGTAAAATATAAATTTATGAAAAGTGTTCTATTAATTTCCATATTCCCAATCAAATATATGTATCTAAATCTTTATATATAATATTTATATTTTGGCAGAATAAAATACAGAACTGAGAAATATCTTAAAAGATTATCAATATTCCATTTTAACAGTTTTGAACTGTTTAGAAGTGTTAGGTAGTTAGAATAGGAAAACAGAGTCCAAAATGGTGGTGACTAAAAGACAAACAAAGGAAAAAAAAAAAAACAAAAACCACACACACACACAAAAATGGAACAAAAGAAGATCCATGGACAGGAGTAAGAACTTCAGGTAAAACAAACACACCTCCTTCTTGGCTAGCAAAATTTTCATAGGGCAGGCTCAAGGAGGAGGAGACAAAACATATAGATAAAGGAAGCCAAGACTGACTGAGACCTCTCCTTTTGGGTCAGCCCGCCCTCATGCCTCTAGGGTGTACTCTCCTTTGCTTGCTAAATAAAACTGAGCTGTAGCCAAGCTGTAACACTGGTCCACTGTTTCAAATCCTTGCTGAGGTGAGACAGAATTGAGGAAATTATACACTCCCCTGACATGTCTGGTGCCATATCTGAGATGTAACCTGGCTGGAGCAAGCTCAGCTCAGGCCCAATGAGGCAGAGATTGAGCACAGCAGAAGCCCAACTCGGTAAAAACTCACAGTGTGGAAGCTGAAGGTGGAGGAAACCCAGCACAGTGGAAGTGACAAGAAGCCTAGTATGCTGGAAACTTGGACAGCAAAAACACTCTTGGCAGAAAGTTCACACAGCTGCCTGATTCCAGAAGACCTCCAGTTAAGGTAGAAGGGCCTTGCCCCTATGGCTGGAAGGACATATGGCTAACAAAATCTTAATCCTTTTACAATCTCTCATTTCTTGTTTCCTCGGTTCCCCTGTGAACAGGCAGGTGATAGTAGGTGTAATTGAGAGACTCTGGCAAGGGATACTCCCTGGTGTGTCTCGAAGTCTCTGCTATCTGCTGCACCCTAGTAACTCTTTCCCAAGTGGGTGAGAGTTCTTCTGTCCATAACCTCCTTTGTGCCAAGCATCAGGCCAATGAAAATTCTTGGCACAGGTCAGGCATTTAGCAGTTTTTCCAGCAAGTTATGAAAGGGATTCCTCAGCATGTTTTTCCCACTGCTTTTTCCTTCCATCCTTCAGCTCCTCTCTCCATCTATGCCACTGTTTATAAAATATTGGGTGGATCATCATCTTTCCATTTCTGAAAGCTGCGTTTGAAACCGTTTACCTAAGACTGGGACTCGAACTCATGTAGCAGGGACTCTGTGATGTGCTTAGTAACTCAGTCATTCCTGGCAGCAACTCAAGCCCAGCAAAAACTCACAGTGCTTGGTTTTAGGACCTAAGGAAACTCATTCTTGATGTCTCATTGCAAAAAGAATTCAGTGAGAGAGACAGCAATAGGCAAGAGGTAGATTTGTTTGTATTCAGAGAGAGGCACACACCAAGAGTGTGGGCCATTGCAGAGGGTGAGCGTGGCAGCCATGAAATGCGGTGTGGTTGTATTTTATGATCTGGGTGATTTCATTTGCTAATGAGTGGGAGGATCATTGCAACAATTGGGGAACCACCCACTCCTTGGACTTTTGATAGTGCCTGTGCCTTGGAACTGTCATGGCACCTCTGAGTGTGTCATTTAGCTTACAGATTGAGGATCAAGGTTTAGGAATTTGCCTTGTCTGTCATCTTGAACTCATTTAATTTTAAAGGGTTTATGCTATGCCCTAGGGCTATATCATTCTTTCAAAAGTTATGTCCTGAATGATTTCCTCCTGCTTCATGCTCTTTTCCTAAGCCCTGTCTGGGCCCACAATGTTGCCTCTACAATATTCTGGCAAGATAACCAGAAAATAACTGGCCCTTGGGAGGGAACTACTGTATAATATCCAATCCCTCGAGATATTAGGCCTTCATCTTCCATGTTTCCTACAACATGCGTGTCAACAGCACCTCTCAGTGAACCCACTAGGGCAGGTGACAGGCATGCTTGCTGGGAGTCCATCTGTTGGCAACAGCCCTTCAAGGGCAACTGGGCTTCCAGAGACGGTGTTTGCTACTTCACTTGGGAGTTAGTCCTGCAGGCTGTTTGGGCCCAAATCTTTACCACCCTTCTCGTAAACCTACAAACACCCTGATCAAATCTCCGCACCACTTTTATGGAACATCTGGTCTGTTGCCTGTTATCAATTTGTTTTTAAGTCACTTGCCAACTCCTACAACCAGGACCCTGCCCCCTTGTAGGCAATGTTGCTCCACACTGCTTATTATTCAAATACTCTTCTCACCCTTAGTTCAGTTCAGTCACTCAGTCATATCCACTCTTTGTGACCCCATGAATTGCAGAATGCCAGGCCTCCTTGTCCATCACCAACTTCTGGAGTCCATCCAAACCCATGTCCATTGAGTCGGTGATGCCATCCAACCATCTTATCCTCTGTTGTCCCCTTTTCCTCCTGCCTTCAATCTTTCCCAGCATCAGGGTCTTTCCAATGAGTCAGTTCTTCGCATTAGTTGGCCAAAGTATTGAAGTTTCAGCTTTAGCATCAGTCCTTCTAATGCACACCCAGGACTGATCTCTTTAGGTTGGACTGGTTGGATCTCCTTGCAGTCCAAAGGACTCACAAGAGTCTTCTCCAATACCACAGTTCAAAAACATCAACTCTTCGGCACTCAGCTTTTTTATAGTCCAAATTTCACATCCATACATGATCACTGGAAAAACCATAGCCTTGACTAGGCAGACCTTTATTGACAAAGTAATGTCTCTGCTTTTTAATATGCTGTCTAGGCTGGTCATAACTTTCCTTTGGAAAAGTGTCTTTTAATTTCATGGCTGCAGTCACCATCTGCAGTGATTTTGGAGCTCCGCAAAAATGAAGTCTGCCACTGTTTCTGCTGTTCCTCCATCTATTTGCCATGAAGCAACTAGACCGAATGCCATGATCTTTGTGTTCTGAATGTTGAGCTTTAAGGCAACATTTTCACTCTTTTCTTTCACTTTCACCAAGAGGTTCCTTAGTTCTTCTTCACTTTCTGCCATAAAGGTGGCATCATCTGCATATCTGAGGTATTGATATTTCTCCTGGCAATCTTGATCCCAGCTTGTGCTTCCTCCAGCCCAGCATTTCTCATAAGTGCATCTTAGGGTATCTCCAATGGTAAACATTTCATTGCCATAGACATATTCTAGGTAATAACAGAAGTAATGACAAAGGAGTAGGTTATCTGGTCCTGTTAAGGGTGTTGCACTCAATATGTCAGCAAATTTGGAAGCTCAGCAGTGGCCACAGGACTGGAAAAGGTCAGTTTTCATTCCAATCCCAAGGAAAGGCAATGCCAAGGAATGCTCAAACTAC